>NW_020954563.1:7473979-7484130 GCF_900497805.2 Vombatus ursinus
GGACATATTCTGATGGCAGAGACCACCCAGCAATAGTACAGAAAGAGTAATGAATTGGTATTGGAAGGTGTGGTTTTTGAGTCCATTTTCAGGCTTCAGTTTCCTCATCCATAAAGAGAAATTAGACCAGATAATTGCTAAGGTCTTTTCCCACCTCTAAATCCTATAATTCTCTGTCAATATATCGGCGTTTATTCATAAATTTACATTTACAATAAACGGCAGAAAGGTAAGGATACTCACAGGGGTGGGAAAGCATGAAAGGAGGAAAGTAAGAAGGAAGATAAGGGGAGGGAAGAGACAGAAAAAAAAGACAGAAAAGAAGAAGAAAAGGCACCCTCTACTTCTGAAAGAAATGAAAATAGATTTTAGTATATATTTTCCTGAAATAGACACTAGGAAAATCAACAAATCCATTACTTTAAACACTCTCTGCTACTGACTTCTCACCTGTCTTTCTAATTAACAGAGTTTAGACTAACTGTATGGGGTCTAACCAGTGCAGGATACAATAAGATCAATGCCTTGCTCCATCTGAGCACTAAAATCTTATGAATGTGACCTTAGGCAGCATAAACAGAAGTCAACTGTCTAGGACCCAAAAAAATGACAGCTCCCCTGTATTCCTTACTGAGAAGACCACATTTCAAGAACAGTGGTCTATGCTTAAATTGTATCTTGTTCTGGTCCTCTTAACTATGCCCCCACCCCAATCAGTATAGTAAGCTTATAAGGAGCCAGTATAAAGGGGCAAGAGCAGGAAATAAGATTGCAAAGGGGAACCAAGAGATCACGGTACAAACCATCTCAAAGATTAAAAGAGCATAATTTTCACATTGTATCCTATATTAACCAAAATTCACATCCTGGTAATATGTGCCAAATCAGGAGAAACCATCCAGGTGCTGCTTGTCAAGTTTCTGGTTCTATGGCGTGTAAATTCCAAATGAAATTCAGACTTCCACAGCTCCAGACCAGCAGAACATCAAAAAGGTGCCAAGAACTTTGATATGATTACTGTAGAGTTTATTGATAATTTTGAGACTACTTGGATATGTTAATGAGCTAACCCCAAGGTGGTACAGATAGGATTTGGTCTGTTTCTTCCCACCAAAAATAAACCATATGAAAATGAGAATTCAAACTCCTCTCCCTCCCCCTCAACACTCTTCCATCTCCATGAGGTCCATGATGCCCAATGCTCCCAACTCTAATGCATGGTTACAAGAATGATGCTCTCTGCCTCTATCCTCCCACCCCATTCCCACACCACCATTTGCTTCTATACCACTTTTCACCACTAACCTCGTCTTTCTGTGCTTTTTGTCCCCATACCCTCTGTGTTTAGTTAAAGTGTGATTGTCACCCTGTTTCCCACTGCTACTCATGGTCCTTCCCAAAATGTACCCAAAGAACTGGGCATGCCTGCCCCCATTTCCTAATTTCATAAATTAATTATCAATTCCTGGTCAGTTCTGGGTCAACAAGCTAGCACATCCTGAGGAAGAAAATCAGAATAGGGAGGGGACTGGAGACCATACAAGAAATTAGGAAGGGACTTTTAGCCTAGATGGAAGATTTGAGGAGGATCTGATAATTGCCTTCAAATACATGAAGGGCTTTCATTAGGAAGAGAGTTTGACCAAGATCATATGGCTGAGGGAGGGGGACAGAACTAGGAACAATAGGTTGAAGTTGGGTTGAAGATTTTGTAATACAGGAATGTGTGGAAGGAATTGGAGATTCTTAGATTGGATAAAGAAATAAATACTGAGAGAAGGGGAGAACAAGATAGCTATAATTCAAGTATCTGAAAGGTGATCATGCAGAGGATTACATTAGTTCTGTTTAGCCCTGGAAGGCATAAATACGGGCAATGGTGGCAACTGCAAAGATGCAAACTTGGACTTGATGTCAAGAAAAAACTCCTAATAATTAGATTTGTACAAAAGACAAATGGGCTGCCTTGAGAGGTGGCAGGTTCTCACTCTACAGAGGTCTTGAACACAAGGCTGGGGAATCACTTGTAGCTATGTTATAGTGGAGATTTCTTTTGTATGTAAGTTGGATAAGAGGACCACTCCGGTGCCTGCTAACTCTCAACATACAAGCATAGCACTTGTAGCTGTCTATAATTTTCCTCACTGGGGGTTCATTATTCAAATGAAAGAACAGATCCAGACCAAAACAAACAAATAATGAAATAGGATGTTTCATTTGGATGCCCAAAAGTCTATAGGAGAGGAAAACTTCAGATAGGACTTCAGATTAGATGCGCTTCCCAATAGCTCTAGGATTCCAAGAAATCCTGTGGTTTAAAAGCTCAGACTCTCCCATGTGAATATCCAGTCTAAATGTTCACCCTAGATAGTGGAAACTACAACTCACAGAGCATTGGGGCTGGGACTGTTCAAATACCCTGAGGGCAAGAGGTAAAGGTTCTGCTGATTTGGCTTTTCCAAAGCCACAATTCCAATGCCTAAGGTATTCAAAGATGATACATTTAAAACAAAAAAATGATCAAATGTAGATTAACAAATCAAAATCAGCCTTACCAAATGACATAGAAGCCATGGGCCACATGGCAAGCCAACATCAGGGGATCATCAGAGAACCTTCTTCCTCACAAAACTTTATTAAAAAAAAATCTTTCTTCCAGCTACCCGAGAGAGTTAATTTTTCATAAGGCTTTCTGGAAAGTATATTTGTTTTTAATCTCCTGTTCTATCTACATTGATTTCCTGGTCTGCTTCTCTTAGAGAAGGTGAAAAACTAATTCTGGTTTGCTTGGGTTTTGTTTCTTCCCCTTGAGAGACACTATAGCTAGAATGGCACCTAGGATTGAAGCTTTGGTTTGTCCTTTACTAATTGTGAGACCTAAGGCAAGTCTCAGTTTCCTCATCTGTAAAATGAGGGTGCTGAACTGTATGACTTCTAGGGTCCTTCCCAGGGATAAATCCTGTACTCTTTTCTGGTGACTTAGAGGAAAAAGGTCTTGGAGTGGTAGTGGGTTCTAGTAGGAAAAGCCCTATCCTAGGAGTAAGAAGACCCCAACTTGAGTCCTGTCGACTCAGGTGAATGGACAAGTCATTCTTTCTTTTTGAGCTTGAGTTTCCTCATCTGTAAAACAGAGATAATAAAATTTGTACCTTCTTTACATGGTTGTAGAAAGTAAAGTACTTTACATAAACTGTGAAAGAAAGTATGGGCTATTATTATTTTTATTAAACACCAAAAATGTTGTCTTCTCCTAGTCAGAGGGCTGAAAATATCCCATTTCCTTTCCCACTAAGCATTTCCCCCAGGCTCACAGTTCTTTATCCCTCTTGTTTTTTTTTTTTTCTCTAGCTGAACTCTGTTGATACACAACAGAAATAAATTCCCTGGGTGAGTTTGCCCAGTAAAATGTTGTATTTATTGTAAGTCTGGTGCTACTGTCATTGTCACCAGGAGAGGTTTCATGAATTCACATCCTGTCTAACACTTGAAGCTTCAGTTCAATGCACTGCTCTTTGAAAATTTTTAAGGAACTCAGATTTAATTTGCTTTTTCATTAATTAATTTTTGCATTAATATTGTATGTTAGGGGTAATACTTACAAATTACATATTATAAGCTCATTGGAGACTCATTAATTGAAAGCAGTCCAGGGTTCTAGGAAAACTCTGCCTTGGACTGCCTATTTTAATTAGTTTTTCATTAATTACTTTTTTATCAATTAATATTTTGTACATTCATCCCAATACTTACAATCTTCATATCATAAGCTCTTAAATGACACCTCATTTATTGTAATCATTCATGCAAGTGGCCTAAGAGAAGTTCACCACTAGTCACAAGAGCTGCATACAAATGAGGATGCATATAAATCACACTTCACTCTCATGAAACTTATTAAAAAAAAAAATAACAACTAAGTGTGTGCCTACCCAGGACATAGAATATTGAACATCAGAATATAAGCTGTTTCATAATCATGTCTTCTGTGTCTTAATCCAGTTCAATATTGGCCTGAATAATCAGTAAATATAGATTGATGAAGGCTATGATGAAGACAATGATGGAATTTCTTCTCTGAGAAGGACACAACAGAGAATTCACTAGGACAGAGAGGGCAGAGTTAGAGAATGTCCAAACTAGAGGAGGCCTTAGAACATAGAATGTCAGACCTAGGAGAGCACTCACAACATAGAACATGGAGTGGGAGAGCTCAAAAGACCCCATAGAACATAGATGCTAGAGCTGGGAGGGAGCTTGGGGATTATTATCTAGGCCAGAGTCTCAAATCCAGGGGCCCACCACATGCTTTAATGCAACTTGAACCAGATTTAAATGTCACTGAGAAATATTTAACAAAATAAAAACAATAAAACAGACATAATATTACACATTTTAAACTAAGTTGGTATGTGACCAAAGGGATACTTATACATGGATTTGTGATCTATTTGAGTTTGACACCATGATTTAACCCAACCCCTTCATTTTACAGATGAGGAATTTAAGTAACTAGTAGCTAGCTAAACATTTTACAAATACTATCTCATTTTATCCTCTCAGCAGTGTGGGGAAGTAGGTGCTATTATTATTCTCGCTCTACAGATAAGGAAACAGAGGTAGGCAAAGGGCACTATGTAGCTGCCTAAGGCCCACTGAAATCATGTAACTTACAAAAAATAACACAGCAAGCAAGTAAATGGGAATGTTGCAGAAATGATGGTTCCAACAAAAATAGTTAAGAATGGCATCTGTTGCTCCAGTACAGCGCGGCAAGCATTAATTACGTGTTTTCTGTGTAGAAGACACTGAGCTAGGCACTAGGGCAGGGAGTCTATCTATAAACTTGGATCAGAAAAAAATTACATCTTTATTTCAATATAATTAATTTCCTTTATAATCTGATGTTTTATTTTATGAATTTAAAAATATTATTCTTAAAGGGTACATAAGCTTCACAACGTTGCTAAAGGGGTCTATGATACAAGAATGATTAAGATCCCCTATCCTGGGTATAGAAAGATAAAATAAAAAACAGACCCTACCATCTAGGATCTCAGAGACTGCTAAGAAGGCAAGGAAACAATGTGTAAACAGATAAATATAACTAATGAATGAATGAATGAAAGGCTTCCCTTCACAAATGGCACATGATGTTTCCTCCTCATGCTCTGTTCCTCTCTGGCAGCATTTGAGGACACAGATATGCTGTAAGCCTTCTCATGTGGGGCCTATATGTAGCCCAGGAACATAGGCCATTGTTCTTTACCTCTCTGTGTTTGTTCTTTCCTCAATTTTGGTGAAGGAATAGGATAAACAGCTATGATGAGCTCAGCATGGCCAGCTACCACAAGTCTAGAGGCTGAAGTCCACACAGGGTTTTGTAGCCAGTTGGCCCTGCACCAAGGCCCCAATGAATGACCCTCCAAACTGAAGGCCAGATGGTGAGGAGTAAAGTCTCAATCAACTAGGTATTTGACCTAACACAGATTGAAGACTCCAAAAAAAGTCATGAAGAGTTAGACATGACTGAAAATGACTAAACATCAACAACAAAATGGAAGGCAGAAACCTTGGGGACATTTCACATTGGGATCTGACGAGTGACTATCACCCACAGTTAAGGAATAGGATATGGATAATGATCCAGTAAAGGAGATTAAGGAAGTCAAAAACCAGGAGAGAATAGCACCTCCAAAAAAAAACCCTAAGAAAGAGGGAATATTTAAGAGAAAGCAGCAGTCTATGAGACCAAATACTGGAGAAAGGTCAATCAATCAATAAGCAATTACTAAGTATCTATTACATGCTTTACACCATATTTGATACTGGGGGCACACACACACAACACAAACATACCAATTTCTGCTCTCAGAGAGCTTACATTCTATCAGTGGAACTGGAAGGATAAGCACCTAGAAAAAAGGTCAGTGCATTTAGGAATTAAGAGGTGATTGGTAATCTTTGAAAGAGTAGTGTCAGTTGACTAAATCTAGAAAGCATTTATTAAACATATGCCATGCAAAAGGCTCAGTGCAAAGACTAAAAAAAGTGTCTTTGCTTTCTCTCATAATCACTCATAATAATCTCTCCTCTTAATCTATCTAGAGAAACGTACATATATAAGTAAATACAAACAACATATAAAGTAAATACAAGGTCATTTGGGTGAGAGAGGCACTTTAATCTGATAATCCCTAAGTGGAACTTTGAAGGAAGCCAGGGATACCAGAAAGTCAAAGTAAGGAAGGAGTAAATTCTGATTATAGGAAGATAGCCTATAGAAAATGCTATCCACATCCAGAGAAAGAACTATGGAGTCTGAAGGAGACTGAAGCATACTATTTTTTTCTTTTTTGTTGGGATTTTTTTTGTTGTTTTTTCTTTCTTATGGTTTTCCCTTTTGTTCTGATTCTTCTTTCATAACATGACTAATGTGGAGATAAGAGAGAGATAGACAGTAGTGTATGAGAGGCAGCAAGCTTTAAAGTTTTGCTGGACTGTGGAGTACCTAAATGAACCACATTGTGTAGGACTTTAAATGCCAAAAAAAGTAGTGGCCACATAAGTGGAGAGAAGGGGATAGGCACAAAAGATGTTGTGTAGTTAGGACCAAAAAGACTTGTCAAGTAGATTCATATGAAAAGTGAGAAAGAGTGAGAAGACAAAAATGAATTCATTGATAATGAAAACTGGGTGACTGGAAAACTAGTAATACCATCTGTAGAAGTAGGGAAATATGGAGGAACCAAAGGACGACACAGAATAGAATAGAATTCTATTTTAGACATGTTGAGTTGAGATGTCCATGGGACAGCCAGTTGGAAAGATCCAATAGACAAGTTAGAGATATGCCGCTGAAACTCAGGAGAGAGCCTAGAGCTAGATATATTGATCTGGCAGAGGTCCGCAGAGAGACATGAAATGAACCCATGAGATATGGGACCTAGGACAAAGCCTTGCAGTATACCCACAGTCAGAAGGCAGATCATGGATGGGAATTTAATAAAGGATCCAGCAAATGAGACAGAAAAGGAGCATCCAGAGAGCTAGGAGAAAAACCGAGAACAGAGTTATGAAAAGCAAAAGAGTAGACAGTACCCAGGGAAAATAGATGATCCACCATGTCAAATGCTGCAGAGTTCAAGAGCGGATTGAGAATATACCCTTGGATTTGGCCATTAAGAAACCCTTGGTAACTTTGGGAAGAGCAGTCTCAGCTGAGACAAGGTTGTAAGACATGCTCCAAAAGGCTAAGAAATGAGTAAGAGGAAGGGAAAGGGAGGCAATGAATGTAAACAGCTCCTTCCCTATGTTGGCATTCCTCCTCTTAAAACCAGAGCTAAGTGCTTCATAAATCTGAGCATTGCTACCAGTTCTAAAAACTGTAGATGTCACTCAATGCAGCACAGAAGACTGGGAGGATTTTACCTATTATCATTTTATTTCTGGACAGCTAACTTAATCAAAATCAGTGTTACCCCATATTCTGATGCATATTAGTCACACAACTAGTTCAGCTGAAATCAATCAGCTCTTTCAAAAGTTGTGGGAAACAGAGACACATGAAGTGCCAAATGTTAGAGACTTCACTGGGAAGCGGTTTATCAATAGTATATGAATGTGCCAGAATATTATTATGCAGTCAGAAATGAAGAGTTCATGTTGCTGAGTGAAGTGAGCAGAACCAGGAGCACATTGTACCCAGGAACAACAACATTGTGCGATGACTGACTTTGTTAGACTTACCTCTTCTCAGTGATGTAATGATCTAAGACAATTCCAAAAGACTCATGATGGAAAATGCTATCCACATCCAGAGAAAGAACTATGGAGTCTGAAGGCAGACTGAAGCATACTATTTTCTCTTTTTTGTTTGTTTTTTTGTTTTGTTTTCTCTTTCTTGTGGGTTTTCCCTTTTGTTCTGATTCTTCTTTCATAACATGACTAGCGTGGACATATGTTTAATACGATTATAAATGTAAAGCCTGTATAAGATTGCATGCTGTCTTGGGGAGGGGGGAGGGAATGGAGGGGGGAAAGTTTAGAACTCAAAATCTTATAAAAGTGAATGTTGAAAACTAAAAATTCATTAATTAATTTTTTAAAAAATGAAGAGTTCAGCACAGTGCACAGTGCCTGGCACACAGTGGGTGCTTAACAACTGCTGGTTAACTGCCTGTGAAGAATTTAGAAAAAATGTTTTAAAAAAATCTTTATGAATGGATGCTGAACAAAATAAGCAGAACAAAAAGAACAACATGCAACATGAATACAGGAATTTAAAGGTAAAAAACAGCAAAAAGAAGTCAAAGTCTGAGTAACTATAATAACCAATTTTGGTCCAGGAGAAGAAACAGTGAAATGTACCTCTCTGCTCTTGCAGATGTGGGGACAAAATGGTGCATGTACTATCACACAGTCACTTTATAGATTGTTTTTCCTTAACTGTTTTTCTGTAGTGAAAGTATTTTTTTGGGGGGGGGGGCAGGAAGAGAGAGTTTATATCTAGGAGTGACTATGATGTAAAAACTTACCTAAAAATGTTAAAAATAAAATAGACAATTCCTTTTAACTATCAACTGAACCCTATTGACCATGTTGAAGCCTCTAGCATGGAGGATTGTAAGTGTTCAGAAGGCTTCCTGTAATAGGATAAACCTCATCCCCTTTACCAACAGCAGGGATTGGCTCCCCCTAAAAGTTAACAGTGTGGTTATCAGGACTTGGTTGGCTCCTGCCTCCCCTGACACAGTTTAATAGTCACTTAAGAACCTTAAAAAGTCCTATCTATGTGAGTCAAAGCTTCTCTGCCTTGGGGAATATCTAAAAATCATATGAATAATTATATCCTGCCCTTTTGCCAGAAGCTAAGTGCCACCGTATACTTGTTGCACCGTATACTTCGCTGTGTCAGGGCAGAGTAAGCTTCCTTTTGTTAACCAATCCATGACTTTCAGTGTAAATATCAATTGTTTCTGTTCTGGCCAGAAACTCTGAGGGTTTTCCCCTCTCAGACTGATTCTTTTGTGAAGACAAAGTAAGCCATCTTTTGCCTCAAGTCTTACCTAGTCTTTAATTACTGAATGGGCATGGACTCATACAAACTGAAAGCTGGGAAAGACCTCAGGTTAAAAAGGTCAAGGTCTCCCACTGCATCTGGGACCATCGCCAGTCATCTTGACCAATGTCTTGCCACTGGACTCCACTGACTCTGGAGGAGAGAGTGAGGCTGATGACTGCACAGCTCTGCCTCACTTAAATCCAATTCACTTGCAAGTCAAGACATCACCCTCCTGATGTCATTGGTCCTCTCTGAGAACAAAGGGGGAACAACAACAATCCGTGACTCACGAATGCCTCATTTGTTCCCAAAATTGAACCTGAAACAACAGGGTGTTGGCATCAGGTTCACCTCTAACACCTTCCCATCATGCCATCTTCCACCGAGCATGGAGCTTCCAAAGGGAACAGTGGGGAAGGAAGTGAAGCAATGAATAGAACATGGTGATCAGAGTTTGGAAATGAAAAAGAAGCTTGGGAACCCCTCTAGTCCAATGCCAATAATCGCCCTCTTGTTAACCAAGAAAGTTTCTTACATCATGCCAATATTAACGGCATCCATACATGGTATGTAATTTTACAGTCAAGGATGGAAACAACAGTAGAGTAAAGTCCTCTTCTATTTCCTATTACGGACGAGCAGCATGAAGAGAAATGAAGGGGAGGAGAAAACTGCAGTAAGCAAAATAAATTCAAATGATGTAGTAGAGAAAGTATAAGACTCGGAGTCAGAGAACATGGTTTCAAATTCTGCCTCCAATGCTCATTACCCTGCGGGTTTCAGGTGTTTTCTCACCTGTAGAGTGGGGGGGGGGGCTGTACTATATGGCCCCTGAGGTCCCTTTAGGCTCCAGATTCATGAGTCTATGAGTTGATGATCTCTAAGCTCTAAATCCTAAAAGTTTATGTGATTGCTCACATAGCTATGTATTTGCTGATCTTCCCCCCAAAGGATCCCATAATCAAATCTTATTGTGTAGTCATTTTTCATTCGTGTCTGACTCTCCATGAACCCATTTGGGATTTTCTTTTTCTTTTTTTTTTTTTTTGATTAGGCAGTGGGGTTAAGTGACTTGCCCAGGGTCACACAG
>NW_020954563.1:7484165-7497802 GCF_900497805.2 Vombatus ursinus
GCCCCATAATCAAGTCATGTTTCTATGTAATTTTAAAGGCTCATGCAGCGATGTAGCTGGAATTATCATGTCCATCTTACAAAAAAGGAGATACAAGGATGCTCAGTGATATGATAGAAGTCTATGGGCATAGAAAGACTTGCTTTGTTGTTACTAGGTGACTTTAACCATTTCTTTACTAAAGCATTCAAGTTCACGCAGGAGGCAGCTCTTTGTGGCAGCTCAGAGTATGCTAAGGTATAAGGGGCATGGATGATCTACATTCAGATAATCAGAAGTTGACGGTGGGTAAGTATGATCAATAAATATTATGACATATTATCTAGTGATTATATAGCTCATGGACTATGATGTATATCACAAATGAACAAATTAACACATTTAAGGAGTGACTGATTTTTTTTTCTAGTGGAACTCAAAGAACATTATATTTTATAGACTCACAAAATTATAGAATCACAAGGTTGAAAGAAATCACAGAGACTGTCCAGTCCAAACCCTATATGACTCATGAATCATTTTTACAACATTGCTGAAAACCAGTTACTAGTTCAAACTCTGCTTGAACACCTTCAGTTATAGGGAATTCACTACCATCTCTTCTATTTTTTTGAATAGCCCTAGTTGTTAGAAAGAATTTTTTTGAGCTGAAATGTGTCTCCCTGTTTGCACATAAAGCAGCGATGGGATGGAAAATGACAAGTTCTTTCTACAATCCTCTATGAATGGTCAATTTGAGTATTCTGTTGATTTCTCCTAAATGGAGGAAGATGTCACTTTCTGTTAATGGAGTGTCACAAGTACTCTTGTCTCAAGGAAAAAAAGAAACTTTCTTTCCTCTCCCATTTTGGATTATCTATTTTCTCTCTCTCTTCCTGCTCCCCTCCCTTTCACCTTACAACCAGCAAAAACAGAAGTTTCAAAAGGAAAGACATTCCATCTAGGGGTACAGTGGGAAAGATTCCTGTAGGTTTCCTTTATCCATCCTTTACAGAGATATGTAACAAAGCAAGACCACAAGGGTGGTATGACTCACTCTCCTAGATCTCTGCTAATGACACAAGAGGAATGGTGAGTTTCCACCTTGCCAAGTGTATGTGGTGAAAGTCAATATTTTTAAAGCTGTGATGATAGGGCAAAGAGATTTTTACTTGAGGACAAAGTTAGAGCAAAGCAACTCATAAATCCAGGAACTGATCTATTCATTTTGTTTTCCCAAGAGCCATGGCAGAAAGCAGCCCTGTAGTCAGAGTTTTGATGAGCAGGAAGAGCACCAAGAAAGGTATTTCATTTTCTCACCTGTGACTCTATCACCAATAACAGATACAATGGTGATCTCATCTCAAAAGTAATGTCCAAATTGCTGTGTGGTACAGGAATTGTTCTGTTATCAATGATAGTTCAAAATTCAGTGGGTTGCCAACTGGGACTCTGGGCATCTCTTTGTAATAGTAGCACTTCTTAATCATCAAGATATCAAGTGACTAGTTCAAGGTCACATAATGAGCTAACAGCAAAGCCAAGCAGAGAACCAAGACCTGCTGACTCCTAGCTCAGTGTCACACAGGGATTTGAAAGAAATCTTTTGAGGTGTGGGAAAGTCACTTAATATTCACTCACTGACTCACTCATTCGCTAAGTATATACTGAATTCCTATTTTGTGTAATGTCCTGTCCTGTATGTAGCTTTGAAGCAGATACATCCCTGGCCCCAAGGAATCTGCCATCTAGTCAGATTAACTTCTCTGGCCCTCAATTTCCTCATCTGTACAATAAAAGGATCGAACGAAACAGTCTCTAGGGTGCTTTCCAGCTCTGACCATCTAAGAAGCCTACTCTGCTCCTTGCCATAGCACTGAAATAGCTTTTTCCTCTACCCTGTAGACAAGTATCTTAGAGCTCATTGCTTCCCAGCCCTTCAAAGGCAAGCAGCTAATCTCTAATTTACTGATTGCCTAACTACTTCAGTAAGTCACTCAGTGCAGTTAGATTCTGAAGCTAACAGTTAGTGGATGACATATCAGGGAGGGTGCATGGTGTAATGGAAAGAATTCACTGAATTCTGAAATTCCTGGTTTCAAATCCCAGTCATGACACTAGATGGGTAATTATATCAGGCTGACTGCTCCAGTCATACTTCATTTTATGCACATTCCATCTTCTTGATGCCTTGTCCCCACTTCATCCTATACTTTACTAAAGACCAACCCTGAAAGACAACCCTTCTGTTTCTGTAATTTCCTCTGTGATACAGTATGTCCCCCCATATCAGTCTGACTGTTCCAACCATGTTTCATTTCAGTGTCCCCACTCCTACTTTCCACACTGTCTTGCCAGCTTCTTTCCCCCCTCCCCTGAACCAAGATTTTCCAATTCTGAAACCATAATCAAATCAATATTGCCTTAGCTACTAGAATTGGTGCATCTACTTCCCTTTGACTTCATTAACCATCCCCTTATTTTCCAAACCAGAACACCCCTCCATGTCCCACTCTCCTATACGCATTGTCTCACCCAATATGAATGGCAGTTAGAATCTATGCTCCGACACTTGGCAGAGTATTTGGCATATAATAAGCACTAAATACCTTTTCATCCATTCACTGATGTACAAGTCATTACACACACACACACACACCAATTTTTTCCTCTGTATAAAGGAGGTAGTCATATCTACGCTACCACTCTTTCTGGTTACTGTGAGTGATGGAAACCTTCAAGTCCTATAGAAATGTGAATGATGTGATTTGACTAATAATGATAGTGAGGAGGAAGAGGATGTAGATGAAGGAGGAGAAGAAGAAGGAAAAAAAGAAGGGTGAAGAAGATGATGGGTGATGAGGATGATAAATGATGAAGAAGAAGATAATACATGATGAAAAAGAAGAGGAACCAGGAAGGGCAGTTACTGAGGAGAAAGCAGAGCTGAACTCCTGAAAAAGCCTAAAGAAAATCTGCACTTCATTATTTGTTTCCTTAGGCAGGTCCTGCGGGTGATATGCATTTAAGTGACAGTGACAACATGAAGATCAAGTCATCATCCTACCAAAGCTGTTTTCTACGTGATACTACCTACCTTTGAGAGTATTGAGCAGTCAGAGAAAAGTTCCAATAGCAGAGATGATGTTGCTATATGAAAAGGAACTCTTTAATGAAGCTGGAACATAATAAGCGTTTAATAAATGCTTGTTGACTGATGGACAAAAAAATAGTACACTCGGTACTTTGCATTTGGGGAGGGGGAAGGAAAAGAGGAAGTCTTAGGTTTTCCCCTTGGAAGGGTAAATAGAGAAGGAAAAGAGGCACAGAAAGGACTGGCATGTCCAAGCTTTCCATCTGAATGAAAACATTTCTTCAAAATAAACTCAAGACAAAATTTGCCCAAGTCTCTAATCTACAGACAGCTACAATAGGGCTAAATGCCTGCTGGTCCTTAGAGGCGAGCAAGTTAATCACTTCTTATCACTTATCAACTGACTCCAGGGGATTCTTAGTTTAGATGGATTCTGCCAGTCTCCAGCAAACAGGAAATGACCAGAGAGAAGGGAAAGGAAGAGGAAGAGTGGAGGATTGTTAATGAGGGAAACAAAGGATTAAAAGGAAAAAAAAAAGACCTCAGGAGAGTAGCTTTACACAATTACATAGATTTCTGCCTCAGTGAGATTCCCTTTCCACCCCCCCCATTAAGTTTCCATACCCTTAGGCAAAAAAGGATTGTATTTTCAACCTAATAAAATAACAGAATTTAAAAGGAAGTCTATTTGTTGCCTACAAAAAAGAAACAAAGGAACTTTTAGCCCCGAAGATCCCACTGGTGGGTACGTACTCCAAAGAAAGAAGGAAAGAAAGAAACCAGCATTTATTAAGTGCCTACACTTAGTGCCAAACACTGTACTAACTGCTTTTAAAATATTATCTCATTTAATCTTCATGATACTATTATGATCCACTTTACAGCTAAGGAAACTGAGGCAAACAGACTTGCCCAGTATCACACAGCTAGTAAGAATCCAAGATGATACTTGAACTCAGTTCTTCCTGACTTCAGGTCTAGCATCTCTATCCACCTACCTGCCTCTCCAAGGAGGTTAAGGACAAAAAGGTTCTATATACAACAAAATATTCACTGCAGCAATATTGGAGATAACAAAGAACAAAAAATGAAGTAAGTGCGTATAGACTGGGGAATAATTAAGCAAATATGGAATATTATTATGGAATAAGGTAAGAGAATGGGGTAGTTAGGTAGCACTGTGGATAGAGTGCTGGGTCAGGAGTCAGAAAGACTCATCTTCCCAAATTCAAATCTAGCCTCCAAACATTTACTAGCTGTGTGACCCTGGACAAGTCACTTAACTCCATTTGTCTCAGTTTCCTCATCTGTAAAATGAACTGGAGAAGGAAATGGCAAACCACTCCCATATCTTTGCCAAGAAAACCCAAAAGGGGTCACCAAGAGTCAGACAGAACTGAACAAAGAAAAAAACAAAGGTAAGAGAAGAGGGACCAACCAATAGAGTCCAAGCCCTCAGAGTGTGCAAAAGGGGTTCTACTTGCTGCCAGTCAACTTGAACCTGCTTCTGGAATGAAGATGACATGTAAAGCTTCTGATTCATAGCATTCATAGGTGCTGGGTGACAGTGATAAAGACAAGCCTTTTAACTGGCTACTGAACCAAGACTGGGAATATACAGGCTCCCTCCTGGAAATCTGATCTCTCTTTCCCAATGACCAGTAAGAACTGCCATAAAACTCTAGGTGGGAAAGGAGGTAGTGTGGCCACCTCTTCTTTCCACCTTGGCCTCCATGAGGCTTTGAATACATAATGCTGCTATTTCTTCTGCCCCTCTTGTGTTTCTCCTTCCCTGATATTAGGTAAATGAGCATCAGAGATGGAATTGCGCAGGCCACAACTTTGTGAGGTTTGTAAGATCAGAAGAGCCATCAGAAAGGTCCAATAGATAAACCCAAGAAGGAGTCAGCTCTGAAGAATGACCTGCTTTATCCAGGCCAGCAATGAAATGACCCGGGAGCTGAGAAATCATGCCTTACAAGCAAGGAAACAACTTATCCCTCACTTATGATGCACCTGAAGTGAACTCAGTAGTGAAAATGCTTATAACTACTCTGTTCAGGAACCAAGTAGGGAGGAGAGTATGCCCAAGTTTGGGGGGATGTTTTGTAATCTGGGTGCTACTATATTTTTTCAATAGATAGATAGATTGGGACATTGGGAGAAGACTCTTCTATACAGGGAGGGAATTTGTGATTCTCAAGAATAAGGATAACAAAATTTGTCTTGTTTTAGGGAGGAAAGTCATCAGCTCTTGAAATTGACCCACTTCTCATCTGAGTGCAATGGATGTAGGTTTGGCATTCTCCGACAGATAAATAGATAGATACAGATATAGATAAATCCCTTTTTAAAAGCTAATTGGTGATCCCTGTGGGGAGTCTGCCCAGGCCTTGTGGCCCTGGCCCACCCAGACCCCCAGCAGTGCAGTGGTGAGTGCCTACAAGAGGGTATACCGGGCTCCAGAGGCAGTAGAGAAAAGGGGACCATACATCATGATCCGAATGCTTTCCATCCAGGCCAAGTTGCAGAAGCACCAGAATCTGGCAAAGGCTGTCCTGTGGAGGAAGGCGTGATAGGAGCCTCTTCATATCATCCCAACTCTTCAGGGAAAAGGTCAGTGAAGTTTAACAAGGGTTATGCTGCCCTCAACCAAAGTGCAGATGAGAACCTGGTGTCTCTCAATTCAGACAGTGATGGAGAACTGGAATCCAGATACTCATCAGGGTACTCCTCTGCAGAGCAGGGGAATCAGGATCTGAACCGGCAACTGTTGCAAGATGGCTATCACTTGGTTGAAGTACCGGATGATGAAAATCTGGACCTTATTCCTCCCAAGTCCATGGCCTCCTCATCTTGCACCTGCTGCTGAACTCAGGGAAGTTCTCCCGCACTGTCCAGCAGGCAGCGCCTACCTGGGGGGAAGCCACAAGAGGGACAGTAGCTTCCTGGCACCTATAGAACATTGTCCTCTGCTTCCCTGGTGGGCAGAGCTGTCAGCACCAGATTCTCAGGAGGCAAACATCCACTTAGGAAGGTCAGTGACTCACAGGAAGCTCTGCCATGATGTTTCTCAGGCCACAGGCTCTGGAGGGCAGAGGTCAGGTGGAGAGTGCATGGGAGTGTTGGAGGGCTACACACAGCTTCTCGCTGATGCAGCCGTCACATTGGGAGATGATTCTTCCATACAGGGAGGGAAATGGAGGCCTTTTTGATTCTCAAGAATAAGGGTAACAAAATTAGTCTTGTTTTAGGGAAGAAAGTCATCAGCTCTTAAAACTGACCTGTTTCTCATGTGAGTGCAGGGGATGTTGGTTCGGCATTCTCCGAAGAAGCGTCTGCTCTCTTACAGAGTGTGATCAGGATGAGATTCTATGGCCAGGTGAGGAATAGGAGTCAGAGGCAGCTGCCCTTGGCTGAAGAGCCTTCAAGAAGGATTTGGCTCCCTTGGGATTCTGACAGAAGGAAGTTTCACAGGCCTTAGCAAGAACCCAAGTAGCCCCTGTGGGCTTGCCCTTCCAAAGTGAAATGTGTACCTTCTCTGTAGGTGCTGCTGGCTGGGCTTTCCCCTTCCCCTAAGTCTACCTCTGGTGAGGGAGCCCCACTGCTTTGGGAATGTTGACTGTAGCCCCCAGTAATGACCAATTTCCAATTCATGGGAGTTATGAAATTGCTGATTGGCCAAGACCCCATAGTCTGATGCTGTGGCTGCTCTGCACAGCCAGCTCTTCTTTCCCTCCCAACCTGCATTCATTTATTTATTTATTTGGGGTTTCTGGTCTTTTGTTTTTGGCCTTGATCTCACCTGGTTCCCCCAGCCTATTTCCTGGGTTGATGGCATTCAGATACTGTTGGAGGGGGGCTGGCCTCCAGCTTTGGTGAGGAGAGGACTGATCAGCAGTTTTTGTAATCTTTGTTAAGAACTCTGGGGTCGGACTGAAGGCTGGTGAACTGATATGTGGTTTAGCCCAAGGAATAGAAAGTCGGAGTCAGACAAATCAGGGAAGCACATGACCAGCCCCCCCAAGCTAGGGCTCTGACTCACGGCTCTCCTGCCCTTTACTTTCCTCTCCCCTCTTGGTGGACCTCACCAAATCCTCAAGGCAGGCTTAGAGTCAGGGTTCCTGCGGATATTTTGGGGTTTTCATTTTCACTCAGGAGTGTATTTCCTCAGCCAGAAGGATCCACAGATAACATTTAGATAGAAAACCTTGAGATTTGTCCTTTGAATTCTTTGTTTAGATTCAGGGACTTTTTGCAGTCGGACTCAGCGTCCCCCTGGATATTTAGCTTTCTGCGTGGTTAGTTTGTTTTACCTGCATTGGGGGGATGTGGGCCATGGAGGGAGCTGGTGTGGAATTGGGAATGTAGCAGGCCAAGGATGCCTTTGGCTGCCTGGCACCTGAGGCCATCTTCCACACCGACCTTTCCTGGGCTGCAGACTGTTTTCTTGACATCCTCCCATCCCCCCAGGTGAGTTTGAGGGACTACCTGTACCAAGTCAGTGCTTGGTCTCATGGTTCTGTGGGAAGAGGAATGGTAAGGGAGTTGGGGCAGCCTCAAAGGTGCTTCAGAGTCACAACTCCACTAATCTGTTGTCCCATTGGCCTTGTCAGTCCACAGGAGGGCCATGTGGCCACAAGGGTCTGCTGGGCCTTCTAGATTCAGACTGGACAAGAGAAGGTCAGGGGGACTTCAGACACAACCTAAACACTAACAGGAACGTTGTCCTATTTTTTTTTTTGTATTTTTGGTCTCAACCTCAGACCCATTTGAGGCAGTTGTTCCACTGTAGCTTTTAGGATCTGTGCGCATCTGTATTCCCAGGTTGTTGTGTTACAGCTTGTTTCATGTGTGTGTGTGTGTGTGTGTGTGTGTGTGTGTGTGTATTTTTTGTAAAGAATGAGAACAAGTGAGTGAGGAGAAAAAAGCACTGGAAGGATGTAGGACAGGCCTGGCAGGGAGTTCATTAAAAACGTGGTTACTTTCTCACCTTTACAGACCTTCTTCCGGGCTTGAGTGAGGTTCAGGCACTCCCCCAGTGGGATGAAAAGATAGAAAAGCCCAGACTCCGAGCCAGTTTCTAGGCCCAGATCCAGCGCTCTTCCTTAGACTTATGGGGCTGTTCTGACCCCCTGCTTTAGTCCTTGGCTTTCCATCCAATTGTGTCTTTGGCAATTTCATTGCCATGAAAAGGATCTCTGAAGATTCTGGCACTAATTCCCATCCTGCCTCACAGATGAGTGGGGATTTCATTCTAACAGGAAGCTGTAAGGCTTCTGGGTAGAACTTGTAAGAGGGTGGCTGGCTATGGAACAGTAGAGTCAACAAGACAGGGTCTGTCTGGAGTCACCTTAACCTATAGACAGATTTAAGCTAAAGTCCTGTGGCCCCACACCACCAGTGACACAGCTGCTTTGGGTCCCTCACCTTCTGGTGGTCTGCAACTGACCATCAGTACACTTGGGAAAATGGACTGGTTTGTTCTGGCTACTCAATCTGGGGGTGGGTTTATGCAGTGTACATAGTATGTACATTCGGAGATGTATATGGTTTAGAATTTTTTATCATGAGCAGAGTTTACAACATCAATAAATTTCTTCATGCTAAAAAAAAGCTAATTGGGGTTAACTTTATTGTGGATATAAGGAGATATCAACCTGTCAAATGAGAGTGAGGAGACACCAACTAGAAGTACCACAGTTTGTGTAGAGATTCACCAAGAAAATGAGGGAAAGAGGGCTCATAGTGACAGCATTAGAGGAACTCTGCTATCCTTCAAGTGTATCCCTAGAACCATCTCTGAGAGGAGGATATAGCCAGCTGAGCTCTGGGAACCAGCCCAGCTAGTGAATATTTGGGTTGAAAGACTAAGTTCAGAATCTCCCTACTATAAAAAACCATGAATGTGAAGAATTCAGAGAAATGGAGAAGAGCTGTATGAACTGATTCAGACCACAGTAAAAGCAGAACCAGGAAAACAACATACACAATTGCTATAACAATGCCAATGAAAACAATAAGAAAAAACTAAGCCAAGGCTATGTAATTATAATAATCTATCTTGGCTCCTGAGAAGGAATGAAGATAATCTTCTCTTTCACTCTCCGTAGAACAGTGAAATGGGTCAACTGTGTTGCTTTTTTTTTTTCTTTGTTAAGAAGGAAGTCTTAATTCCAAAAGATTCATGATGGAAAATGCTATCCACATCCAGAGAAAGAACTGATGGAGTCTGAATGTAGATCAAAGCATACTATTTTCACTTTCTTTATTTGTGTGTGTGTGTGTTTTTCCTTTTGTTCTGTTTCTTCTTTCACAACAAGACTAATGTGGGAATGTGTTTAACATGATTGTGCATGCATAACCTGTATCAGATTGCTCGCTGTCTTGGGGAGAGTGGTAAAGAGGGAGGGAGAAAAAATTGGAACTCAAAATCTTATAAAAATAAATATTGAAAACTATCTTTACATGTAATTGGAAAAATGAAATACTATTTACATTTAAAAAAAGAAGGAAGTCTTGTTGGGTGAGGTAATCAGGAATGGCTAAAAGTAAAAATAAAAGTCACCTTCACAGAAAGGTGGGGAGAGAGACAAGGGAAAAAGAGAGGAAGTGGAAGAGGGAAGGTAGGACAGAGTGAGAGAAGAGGTGGAGAAGAAGAAGGAAGGAAGGAAAAGAAAAGGCCAAAAGAGAAGGAAAGAGAGAAAGAGGAAAAGGAAAGGGAGAAATGAGGCAATGTAGTAGGAGAAATAGTACTGGCTTTGGAGTCCAAGGACCTGCATTCAAATTCCACCTGACACTTATTAGCTATGTGACCCTAGAGAAATCATTTAATTTACCTGAAACTGAGTTTTCTCATCTCTAAAAAGAAGGGGTTGAACTAGACATCCTCTGAAATCCTTTCCAGCTCTGGATCTATGACCTTATGAAATCAGACCTGAGTTATACGGCTGAGGGTTTTTGTTGTTGTTTTTGTTTGTTGTTGGTTGTTGTTTTGGGGGGTTTTTGTTTGTTTTTACAATTTGTTTCAGTTTGCTTCAACAACTTTGTCTTCAGAAGTGGATCCTATAGATACATGAACTTAGAAACGAACAGGTGTGAATTCCAAGGGGCTGCCTAATGAAACAGTGAGTTTCCTATCACTCAGGTCGTTTCCAGAAAAAGCTAGATGATCACTTGTTTGAGCATGTTATAGAGCAGATTCATTTATTTGTATTTTGAAAAGCTGTCAAACAGCCTGTTTAAAGAGCTTTCACAGTTTTCCTAATCTCTTTCTACAGATCTTTGCCCTAAGCTTTTATCACTTGAATGAAGAATTGAATAGCTGTGACTTTGAGAGATTAAAAGTAAAGCGCACCTGTCAACAGCATTTCAAGGTGGGGTAAGACTAGTGCTTAAACCATATTTTATTTTTTTATGTAAGTGCTATCAGAGTTTTCTGGCTTTAGGGAAGCAAGTTTAGGGTGCAGATTAGTTAAAATTATTAGAAAGACCTAGAAATGGGTCCAAAAAAGGGATGGGTAACAATAAATTGAACTCCCTTAAGCAGTTCCTAAACAGATTTATCTGTACAGTCAGTCAAAAATGAAATAGCCCATGGTCTCAAGAGACTCATATGTCTAAAGGGGGACAAAGAAGATGGGAGAGGAACAACATTAAAAAAAAACTATGTACAAACAAGATATAAAAAGGGTAAAGTGGAGATAATTTGAGAGAGAAAATACAAAGATCAAGGAGAATTGGAAAAGGCTTCCTGCAGGTGAAACTTCAGCTGAAATTTGAGGCTAGGGAAGCCAGGAAGTAAAGATGAGGAGGGAGGAAATCCCAGGCATGTTCAATTCAACAAGTACTATTTGTGAGGAGCTGTACTAGCGACCAGAGATACTCAAAGAGCAACAACTCTTGACCTCAGAGTGTGCCAAAGTCCAATAATGACAAGAAATATCTTGCCTATTCCTCTTTTCTTGCCCCAAAAGGTAAAATGGAGAGGAACTCCCAGTTTTTTGTGGGCCAATGTAAAAGCCTGCAGGAGATAGGATCAATTAGGATTTGATTTTTTTGGTCATCTTTCTCCAAATACTCCTTACTTTTTGCAAAGCCTGATTTTATCACACACAAATACATGTAACAAGCTACATGTACATGTAATATTAATATTATGATGTAATATCTTATGCTACATGTAATATTATATATATATATATATATATTACAAGTATATACACGGAGGAACAATAGGATGCGCCATACATGCACACACACTAACACACACATACACACCAACTCTTATACTCCACACTGAATCTATATTGCCTCAAATGAATTTCCTTTCCCTCTTCATTGGTCCCTGAACATAGACTGTTTCTGCTGAAAGCCGCTATGAGAACTGCGTAGACAACTCTGGAGAATGAGGAGATGTACCACTTCAGCAACAGACTGGGAGAAGTGGAGCTTTTTTTTTGCACTTACCCAACACTGCCCATCAGCGGCAAAAGAGGATTCTACTCAACCTTTCCTCACTCGGTTCTTTTGCCTAAACACTAAGAGCCAGAGGATAAAACTTGTCAGCACACAGTAGACACTTAGTAAATAACTGATGGTTCGATGAATTAATAAGGCAGTCATCAATGATCTAGCATCTGTCTGAGACATGAGTCCCAGAGTCAAGGATACACAACCCTTCCAGATGGAAGGAAGGATTCTTTCCTCACAAGGGATGCTGACTAGCCTGAAATCTAATAGAAATCAGAGAACACAAGATATATGAAACAGGTGGAAATTTTACTGGGGGCATTAAGATCACTGAAAGGAACTACATTCTTCCAAGTAAGAACAAGATATTAAAATATTACGATTTGGAAAATAACCTGGGGCACATACAGTATAACCAAAAAGACATTCCAAAATTCAGTAACAAAAGAACTTGAGTTCAAATTGCACCTCTAATCCTTACTATTAGTGTCACCTCGGGAAATTCCATTCACCTTCCTTGGCCTCAGTTTCCTCATTTATAAAATGAAGAAATTAGACTAGACGGTTTCTGAGGTCCCCTCCAGACCTGGATGTAGGCTCCTATAACCACTGACTTACAGAAAAACAGAGCTGAAATGCACTTCAGAGGCCAGAAAGTCCAGGGATTCTTAACTTGGGGTCAAAGGCCTTGTCTTTTATACACCCACATGTATGTAGGCATACATCCACATATGTAAGCATATGTCAATATAATTGCCTTCCTTTGTAATCATACATTTTAAGTATTAATGTACCAACATGTAAAAATACTATTTTAAAGAAGGAGTCCATAGATTCCATAAGATCAAAGGAGTACATGACACAAACACAGGTTAAGAACCCTTGATCTAGTCTAATCTGCTCATTTTAAATCTGGAGAAGCTTAACCCCAGAGAGGGAAGATCATCTTCCAAGGTCACACAGTAGAGAGGAAACTGGAACCCAGGTCTCTTGACTACCAGGATATGTCTCTTTCCACTGTATCCCTCTGTTAATCAGATATATCAATACTTTGAGGGCCTGTGATTTTTATTCATGTGAGTACTTTTTTCCCCAGGCAGATCACAACCCCTTCATGCTTCAATATACAGCTTCCAAGTTGCCGCTGCCCAAACCTCCATAGCCTCAGCTGGCCAGCTAATAAGCCATTCCCAACTTTAACTAGGTTGGTTCTGTGATGACAGGCCAGGCCTAACTCAAGACTTACCTGATGGGACTTGCTAGTACCAGTGCCTGGGAGCATAATTTTCGAGGGTCTGGAGTCATCTCCATTCCACGATGACCCATGAGAGGAGGACAGCGGGATGAGAGGAGGTTCACTGGAGAGGAGGAATAATGTTGCCCTTTATCTGATAAAAATAGTTACAAGGAACACAATACCTGATATATATCTATAAAATTAATACCTTCTAGTTTGTTTGTTTTTTAACGTATCGTAACAAATGGCTGACATTTAAGGGAGCACCTTTCTCTCAACCACCCTCTAAGGTGGACAGGTAATGTAGATGTTCTCTCCATTTTACAGACAAGGAAAGTGAGGCTCAGAAAGGTAAAAGGGACTTCCTTAAGATGACCAAACTAAGAAGTATGAGAGTCAGGACTTTAAATCCAGGTCTTGTGACTTTCAAGTCCAATCTGTTGCTTCTCATTCTGTTTTATCTTCACTATTTCTTGTTGCTCAGGAAAGAGCTAAGTGCTAATCACCTCCAGTATATAGTTGAGGAAATTCAGGGCTACAAAATGTGCCTCATCTAGGATTGCTCTGGACTGAGAGTCTGGAGAGCTGGGTTCAGATACCACCTCTTTGGTTGACCTAGGGCAAATAACTTTCTCTTACTGGGGCTCATATTCTTGATATATAAAATTGGGGTGGAGGGAGGCACAGCAGAGAAGAGAATAGAAAATAGACAAGATGATCCCTAACGTCCTTTTTAGTTCTGACAAAGCTATAAAACAAGCACAGGCTGGAAAATATTTAACAACCAGCCGGGAGTGAGGGAATGGGGAAATGTACACACACACACACACACACACACACACACACACACACACA
>NW_020954563.1:7497827-7513191 GCF_900497805.2 Vombatus ursinus
AATTTAATATGCATTAACACTTTCTCCACAACTTTCTTAAGCCTATGCAACCAATAAAACAACATATCAAGCCCTGATCTGTAGTATCTGGGAATGTCCAAGGTGTAAATGCTCACGTTGAATATTTAACAATCGACTCCCGAGTCAGTTTGAGTTGGCTCTACCATACCCCTCCCCAAAAGTCTAAGGAAGTTACCAGGACAGAGAAAAATCAAACACTTTCTGAATGGGCCCCTAAGGGCCTGTGAGAGTCTGAGAAGACCTGCTGAAATCCAGAGCTGAGGAGCAGCCTCAGGCAAGGAAGCCAGGTTTTCTCCCTGGTTTGGGAAGCAATGAACAGATGGAATTGTTCATTTGTTTTTTAAAGCCCCAAGCAACAGTCTAGGAAATGGAAGCATGGGGGTTCAAAAGGCTAACTGACAAAGCGAACAAAGCTCTGGCTCCCAACTCAAAGCATCACACCCAGAGGAAACAAGAGCACCAAGGAGGCCAAAAGTCTCCAACAACCTAGAAACAGACTGTCAAAATTAACAGGCCCCTTAAAGATCATTTGGTCCCTCTCTTCATTTTTCAGATGGGCAAACGGAGGGCTCAGAAGGAAAGGCACTTAAGATTATAGGATTAATAGCTAGAATGGACCATAGAGAATTTTGTTCAACTCCCTCCTACAAATGAGGAAACTGAGGCAGCTAGGTGATACAGTAGATAGAGCACTGGGCCTAGAGTCAGGAAGACCTGAGTTCAAAGCTGGCTCCATACACTTACTAGTTGTGTGAATCTGGAAAAGTCACTTAATTTGTCTGTCTCAGTTTCCTTAACTGTAAAATGGGGAGAATATCTACCTCCCTGGGTTGTTGTGGGGATCAAATGAGTGCCTAGTATAGTATCTGGCACATAAAAGGCATTTAATAAATCCTTCCTTCCTTTTTATGAAATTGAGAGTTCTCCCAAGGTCACATATTCAGCAAACATCTGAGGAGGCAGGATTCTCTGATTCCAATCCAGTGCCTTTCCTTACCTTGTTTTGACTTCCTGTTTGCTCAAGGTCACACAGCAATTCTGTGGCAGATATGGGGTATGATGAGTCCAGATATCCTGACTCCCTATCCAGCGCCTTTTCTGTATATCAAACTGCCCATAACAAGAAGATGTAACGTCTGTTCTGCACAAAAATGCCTTGAATAAATGCAAGCTGAATTGAATTCATTGAATCTTTGTATCAAGTCAATGGGCCTGTAAAATAAGAGAATTGACCAGAAGTTCCCCTCTGATGTTACTTTCAACTTTAAACCTATGATCCTCCCACTTGATCTGAAAGGGTTAATCGAGCAATTATAATGTGCCTAGCACTGTGCTTAGAACCTAGAGGCATCCCATGGGAGCTTAACATTTGGCCTCACTTTTTCCCGAAAGAACCCAGCAGGCAGGTGATTCTATAGGAATCTGCTTTCCAATGAGCTCTCCAGAGTGATTAAAATTCACATCACAAAAGGAATGTGGCTTTTTTTATTATAAACTGCAAAACGTGGCACGGTTAATCAGAGCAATTATAAATGGTAACATCATTATTCAAGCTTCTATTTCCAAACGAAGTCATTTAAATGACTACATTGTCTGCTTCAGAGTTGGCCAGGCCAGGATGCCTCTCAAAGAAAAGAAAGAAAGAAAAACAATCAGAAGATTCAGTTGCTTACCAGACTTGTCCTAATACCTGGACTACTTTATTAATACCATCATCCCCTTGAAACTCCCTCCCCAATTCATCTCCCACCCAGAGATCCATCTAGAAATCATCTTCCTTTCCTTGAACGGCCTTTGCTAATACCTCTTAAGTCCTTATACTTATTCTCTCCTTTCAGAATATGTAATTCCTAAGGACAGAGACCAACAATCTTTTTTTTTAACATCTGTGTCCTATCCACAATCCACCCGACAACTAGACTTGAACTCAAGAAAACCTGGGCTCAAATCCTGCCTTGGATACATATTAAATGTATGGCCATGGACAAATCACTCAACCTCTTTGAAAGTCAGTTTCCTCATCTATAAAATGGATCTAATAATATCCATAGCACCTATGCTTCAAAGTTGTTGTAAGGCTCATAATAGAAAGTATGTGAAGCATTTTGCAAACCTTAAAGAACAAAATAAATATAAACTCAACCATTATTGTTGTTGTTGTTATTGTGTCTCTGAACCTAGTACAAGACTTTATACAAAATAGCTGTTAATTAATGTGTTAGATTCAATGTTCCAAGGATGAACATGTTTATTCTTAATTATGTGTACTGTTATTCAAATGGGGCTGTGAATTTCAGAAATTAATCAGGTGGCCTCCATATGGTATAAAACATCTCCAATATAAGCTGGGCTACTCACCAATGCCGTGACTAACAGACTGCAAAGGGATTGGGGAAGAGAGCCTGAGGAACAGAGACTTCTCGAGCGTAACTCGGTTACCTACACTTGGATTGTGAAACTCTCTAGTGTTCAGGGAGGCAGAAGAAAGACCAATGGTTAGAAGTTAGTAGGATGTATATTTGTGCTTAATTTTCAAGAAACCAAAGCTGTCAGACAATGGAACAGGTATCAAGAAACATCATCACAAGCAGAATTTAAATACAGATCTCCCTATCTCTAATCTAGACAGCAAGTGACTCACCAAGAATCACACACAGGCAGGAACTGTCTGAGAAGAGTCCAACTCAGGTCCTCCTGACTCCACATGGAGCACTCTGCTCCTTATGCCACCAGCCTTCTGGACATGAGGTGGAAAGTGTACTAGATGACTAAGGGCTCTCCTAACTCCAACCTTCTTGGATTCTTTGTGAACATGGCCCTTCACCCCTCCCACCTACCCCATTTAAAAAAAGACCTTGCCAATAAGAATAAAGGTGCTTTATTCTACCATCCAGTCTAGAACCCTCTGGGGAGAATGCCACCTTCACAAACCCACACATTCACTGAAGAAAAGACGTACCCACTCAGCCACTAGTCAGCTAGATATAGAGGGAAAATGTGAGTTGACAAGACTTCATATGCCAAGTGACAGTGAAAAACTCTCTGGAATCGTTAGGGAGCCTGCTGCTGTCTGTCACACAGAAACTTGATTCCTGACAGAAGGGGGAATGACAGAAAAGGGGATTCCCATCAAGCAGAGAGCTTTCTCAGCCTGGAATGTCATGGAGTTCTTCCTTGCTTCCCTATGTTACAGGTAAATCAACTGAGGTGTAGAGAAACCAATGATAGGCTGAATAAAATGCTTGTTGACTTGACTTGAAATGATGCTGCCCAAGGTCACAGGACTAAATGTCCTGGATGGGACTTGAGTCTGGGTCTTCCAGATTAATGTTCTTTCCCCTATATCACACTGCTTAGTAACAATATGCAGATCGGCTCAAATATCAAAAAAGTAAAATACTCGAGATCTTGAATGTGGCAATGGTTTGCTACGTATGATCCTGTAAATATTTTTAAAGAAAAAGACTCCTGACTCTCTAGACATTCTCTACCATGCCACCACAGCCTTCTTCATCCTAGAAGTTTCCTCCACCCCTGGACTTTTCACATTAGAAATACACTCTACCTTTGTGGCCCCTTCCTCTGATTGGCTAGCTCCTCCCAGAATCTCCATTTTCAGAAAGGAGCCCAGACCAGCCATGTCTCGGCTCCTCTCCAGGGTCTACTCCTGATTCTCCAGACTTTCTCTATAGGGCCCCCTCAGGGACTTATCTCCTACCACTACCTCCTATTCCCAGCACTTAACAGTGTCTGGTATATAGGAAGTATTTAATAAATACTTGTTTATTAAATAGAATTGTCCATTATTCTTCCAAAAATAGTGAATTTTAGGACAATAGTAATCTTCAAGAAGAGATTAGATTAGTGATGTGTGGTCCCTGGGGAACTGTAGTATAGCCTTAAAATAACTCCAAGAGGTATGTGATCAATTATTCGGAAGGTAGGATGACAGGTTGAATCCCATCCTTCCTGCTATAACCAGTCTTGGGACTTGTTTTGAAAACAACTACATCTACTCTTTATCTGTCATCCATCATAACCCTACTCTTCCTCTTCCACTGTTGTAAAAACTCCCTACTTACCCTCTTCTGCACTAACCATGCATCAGCCTTTGGCCCCTTGAGGAAGTTATAACCTAATTACCCAGGGAAACCATTGGAAAATTCCACCCCACCCCCACTACCACATAGTCACAGTATATCAGGCCTCTGGCTGCCAGATCACGTCCCAGATACAACAGGTCCCCCTCAGATGGTAGTCTCTGTTCTACAGAACAATGACCAGTAAAACTTCCCTTCCCCGATCTCTAGTTTTTGTTTTGGGTTGGTTAGAGTGAGTCACACAACTGTGCATCTACATAATTTAGAAATAAATATATAGTCAAGATACGTGCTCCAAATTTTTACTGATTGGCTGTATGACAAAAATGGTTTGGAGACACTGGTCTAAATGCCTTGTCAGGAAATTCATACTTTAGACAGAGTGTGGGACTAAATGAACTATGAAGTCTTTTCTAATTGTTGTAGCCTATGATCCTAGAGATGGAAAGAATCTTAAAGGTCATCTAGGGCGACTCCTTCATTTGACAGACTAGGAAACAGAGGCCAAGAAAGATTAAGTGACTTATCCACAGTCACACAGGTAAGTAATGGTAAGGTCAGGTTTGAACCCAGGTCTTCAGAAATCAAATCTTACCCTCTTTTGATTGTACCACATAATAATCTATGTAAGCATCATCTTCTGATCATGATTAAGAATTTGAGGCCTTCAAGTTAGAACCTAGCAAAATGACAAGAAATGGTGACAGATTCTTCTCCTTCATATCTCTTCAACTACCAACACATAAGTAAACTACAAGCATCATTGAAGCTGACAACTAGGCTGAGATGCTACAGTACATTACTGATGGAGATATAATACATTTAATGTTTTGAAAGTCGCTGAAAAGTCAGAGGACAATGATAGAGAAATGAAGCAGAACTTAATGAAGGAGAGAAAACAATTTAGGAAGAAGGCTGCTTTATTCAACAACTCATTTTACTGAAAAGCATCCATTATTTTTCATATTTTTCACTCCTTTTTATCAGGAGGAGGATGACAATAAATTAAGCCAATATCCATTTTACTAAAGACACTTCCAGGATACAGTCTAGGGCAGGGGTGGAAAACTTACAGCCTCAAGGCCACATGTGGCCTTCTAAGTCCTTGGATGAGGCCTTTTGACTGAGTTCAAGTTTTACAGAATACATCTTTTTATTAAGGGAATTTGTTTTGTGAAGTTTGGATTCAGTCAAAAGGTCACACCTGAGGACCAAGAGGGCCACATGTGGCCTCAAAGCCACAAGTTCTCCATCCCTAGACTCTAGGGGCAGTACACATTCAGCCTAATGTCCCCACACCTTCATCTTCAGCACTAGGGAACCATTGATGTATATAAAAATTACTTTGGATCCTCAAAAAAAAACTATTAAATTATGTTCTGCATGCTTGTTTTTAGAGCAATTTTATCAAAAAAGTTTTAACAAAAACTTTCAGGCTTAGTTCCCCTGAAAATTAAGTTATCCAGACTCCTTCATTCTGCAGCTGTTATTGAACAAGAAAAAATGTTGCTCTGAAGATGGAAATTGCATAGAAATCTGCTTTTACTTCAATACAAAGAATATTCTAGAACCAGGAAGAAAGCCCATTTCATGATACAAAACTATACCACACTGACATTAATCATCATTTAAAAGTAAACATCCTATGATTATAAGGTTTTTAAATGTACTATGCAAATGTTAACATATTAAACAAACTTTACTCAAACTCTCTTCCAAACCTTCCTCTGCAAAGGGATGCCAGTATCTCAGATTCTAACAAAATATGTGCTGATGTTTCAGACAGCAAGAAGGATGTCACTTGATTCTAGAGTTTGAGAGCAATAGGTGTCTCTGTCACTGTCAGTACCCCTGCAGAGGCTCCAAGACTTCTTGGTTAGGGAGACAATAGATGAGATTCCTCCATAAGGTAGGAAGATATACAAAATTACACCTAGGAATCTTTCCAGTTGGATTTAAAGTCAGATCAGGATTAAAATCCTAGGTCTTCTATTTTCTTCCTATGTGGCCTTAGGCAAGTTACCTAACCTATCTGGGCTTCAGTTTCCTCATCTGTAAATAAAGAGTATTGAACTAGATGATTTCTAGGGTCTAAATCCTATGATGCTAGAAATCCTCAAGTTTCAGACTTTCAAGAACAGTAACATCCTATGAACTCTGGCTCGATTTGAGGATACTGCCTTTCCTTTTCAAAGTGTTATCTGGCACATTTAATTTTAACCAGTCAAGTGAATATAAAATGTGCACCGGTGGGAGAAATTTTCAGTAATTTCTTGAGATCACTAGCATGTTTCAAAACAAGGAAGAGAAAATAAGTGGAGTCATGACCTTGGATACTTTAACCAGAGAGCAGAGAAGAATGTGCCACTAAGTTCTATTCCATTTTACAATTAAATTCAAAATAACATTGATTAAACCCTTACTCAGAGGCAGCTAGGTGGTACAGGAGATAGAGCGCCAGGCCTGCAGTCAGGAAGACTCATCTTCCTGAGTTCAAATCTGCCCTCAGACACTTACTAGCTGTGTGACCCTGGGCAAGTCATTTTACCCTGTTGGCCTCAGTTTCCTCATTTGTAAAATGAGATGGAGAAGGAAAAGGCAAACCACTCCAGTATCTCTGCCAAGAAAGCCCCAAATTGGGTCACACAGAGTTAGAAAAGTTGGAAATGAGTGTATGACGAGGGATTTCAAAGTGAATTAGAGAAGAGAAAGAGCATTCCCAATGTGGCAGGGAGGGAAAGGGAGACATTTGTGCAAGGGTAGAAGCAGGTGATGGAAAGCCAGCCAGTTTGATTGAAATAGTGAGTGTACAAAGGAAATAATCTAAAATAAGTCTGGAAAGGTAAGCTACAGCTAGACTGTGAAGGTCTTTTTAAAGGCCCAACTGAGGATTCTGTATTTTATCCAAGTGGCAATAGAGAGCCATTGAAGAATGGAATCATTTCCCGATTTCAAGTTCTTTTTTCCCATCTCTCAGCCTCAGTTCCCTTGTCTGAAAAGTGATGTGGAGGGAGCAGAGGATGGTTGGACCACGTGTTCCACTGCTGCTCTAACACTCGATGCTCTAAGATAGGTTCAGTGCAAGGTTTAGTCCTTGTGTTCAATGTGTGCTGTGTGAAACGGGAATCAAGAGGCGATCCTGTAAATGAAACAGGCCTTTGCTGTGTATTGAGCAGTGAAGCCATCCCTGGAGAATGGGGCTTTGAGGGGTGAAATATGAGGCTTCACCTCCCTTTGGTTCTCTGTCCTGCACAAATGTTCTCTGTCCCGGTGTAACCGTCCATCCACAGCCCTGCTATACATTAAGCAGGAAGTGACAGGTTCATGACAGCAAATGAAAATATATACCCCGTGAAGCACAAGACATTCATCCCCAGGCCAGGGAAGCCCTTGAATTTTCATTCGATGCCATTCCCAGATAATAAACCTGGAGAGACAGCTTCTGCAGCCAAATGGACAGCTTTCCAGACAAAAGCCACTGGCCAGTCACAGCCTATTAGTCCTGTAGAGCCTGTAAATAAGCCATCCATTTACAGCAAAGATGAGCAGATGTATTGGCTCCAATCATGCCAAAGTAAGTGTGTGTGACTCTGTGTCTGTGTCTGTGTGTGTGTGTGTGCGCGCACACACACACACATCTCTTCTCCTCCCTCCTCATTTCTTCTCTCCTCTATCCATACCTCCCCTCTCCTCTCCCTCCCTCGTATGTGTATGTATATGTATGAATGTATATGTCAAAATCTGTGGTACCCACATTTATTTTGACTTAAAGATAAAATTCAAAACAGGATTACAGGATCAAAGTTTTGGAGCTAAAAGAGACCTTAGAGGTCATCTACTCCACTTTATGAATGAGGAAACTGAGACCCATTGGGGAAAAAATGACTTGCTCACAAATCACACAGGATCTAAGTGGCAGGAAGAGTCAGAATTTGAACACAGATCCTTTGACTTCAAATCCAGTGCTCTTTCCATGGAGTAATACTCTTACCAATCCCAGGATTTCTCCATTTCTCTTTCCTCTCTATGTTCTGATTATAAGGTTGCACATTACTGAAAGAGAGAGACAGGCTTTTTGCATCAACTGTAGAATGCTACAAAATGTCATGATTGAAGCCTTTTGTTGGATTTCAATCAATGCTCAATTGTAATCTAGGAATCAGAGTCCAGATCTGGGAGACACCTAAGAAGTTCACTTCCTTGTCTGGTAGATTAATCCTTTCTACAATGTCTCCCTCTCTGATTGAATAATTCCAGTGACAAGAGACTCACATCCCACTGAGAGAGTCCATTCCACTATTAAACAGTTCTGTTATAAACTTTTTCCTATTAGAGGTCAAATCTGCCTTTGTATGTAACTCCTCTCTCCAGTCCTACCACGTCTCCTGGCTTTGCAGAACAAAGCCCATCTTCCTGGCAGCCTTCAAGTGTCTGAGGATAGCTACCTGATTCCCTACCCTATGTTCTCTCTCCCCTCTTCCTTCTCCCTTTTCTCCTCTCCTTTTTTCTCTCTCCTCTTCCTCTCCTCCCCCTCCTCTCTCTCAACAGAAGAAGAAATTCAAATACATAGCCTAGAGGAATTTGGGAATGAGTTCATGGAAGAGCCAGAAGCAGAGAGTCCATATTACTTGATTCTGAGAATTTAGAGTCTCCCCCACTTCTCCCACAAAATTTATGCTCATAGAGGACTAAAAGAGACAGATAAAAATCATGGAGCTGGATGTCCCAAAAGTTTTAATGCAGTTTTAAGATTTAATAGCTTAAAAGGGCACTAAGACTTTTAAGATTTAACAGCTTTAAACTGCACTAAGACTTTTGAAACAACCCACTTAGTTTCTGATCAGAACTCTTCATAGTCCAGACATGCATCTCTGTCTGCTTTTGCCACTATCTCTTCTATGATATCTCCCAGGCCACTAGAGCTAAAGAAGGGAACGGAAGTAGATGAAGGATGATTGCTTCTCTGACCCCCTCAAAAGATCCATGAGACTCATATATAGCAATCACCAACAGCATCCACAGTTTATAAAGCACTTTTCCTTAAGCACTTTTCCTTACAACAACTTCATGAGGTCAGTAGCACAAGTATTAATATCTCCATTTTACATGTGAGGAAACAGGCTCGCAAATACTCTGTCTGTGGTTCCACTGGTATTCATGGTCAGAATCAGGATTCAAACCCTGGTATTCTCACACCAAGTCCAGAATTCCTATACCAAAGGAATCTGAAGTATTCAGGAAAGAGGGCACCAATGTTCTTCCAATTATGAACTCTTTGCCTATCAATCTGTTGGAAATAAGATAAGTTGGCATCATTATCTTCCACTCAAATCAATTTGACAAACATTCAGTAAGCACCTGTTATGTGTCAGGCATTACATTAGGCACTGGGGATTAAAAAACAAAATACAAATACCCAATGGGCTATGCTATAACAGAGGAGCAGAGTGATGTATTCTATGGTTTTTTCCTCTCTCTTTTCCTTATCTCTGTAAAAAAATGAAACCTTTGAAGCACACAACTGACAGTTATATGCTCTAAAGCTGGAAGTCAACAAGCATTTATTAAGTTCCTAATATGTGCCAAGCACTGGGGGGATACAAAGAAAGGCAAAAAATACTCCCTGACCTCAAGGAGCTTGCAATCTAATAGGGGAGAACATATACAGATAACTGTGTACTCACAAACTTTGTAGAAGGTAGTTTAGAGATAATCTCAGAGGGAATGCACTAACATTAAGAGAAACAGAGAAAGGAATCCTAGCAAAGGTAAGGTTTTAGCTGAGACCTGAAGGAAGCCAGGAGAAGCCAGGATGAAGAAGTGAGGAAGGAAGGAATTTCACATATGAGACACAAGCAGTGAAAATGTTCCAAGGTGGGAGATGGAGGGCCTGGGAGGCAAATTATGCATCATTCAGTTCAACCCCCTCATCTCACAGGTAGTGAACCTAAGACTCAGAGAAGGTATAGGCCGTGCTTAATACCACCCAAGTAATAAACAGTATAACTGGGACTTTAACTTGGATTTTATGATATCAAATTAAATGATCTTCTCACAATACCATGTAGTTGATTAGAAGGTGATAATATGTGAAAACACAATGCCTGGTGGTCAGAGATTAGAGGAAGACAGATTTAGGGCCAATAGAAGGAAGAACTTAGTGTCTGAACTATCTAACAATCAAATGCATTGCCAGGTGAAGTAGTGAGCGCCCCATTACTAAAGGCTTTCAAGAAGAGGTTTTATGACCAATTTTTAAGGATACTACAGAAGGCATTCCTATATGGGGCAGAAGACAAGAGTAACGTGATCTCTAAGGACTATTCTAACCTAATGTTCTATAACTGCACAGTGCTGTAAGCCTAATGAATAAAATTAAATATTCTCAATGCTGAAGTCACCCAAAGCACCAAAGCCAATTTCCACTGTGAAACTCAATTGATCTGAAACCACAAAACCAAAATAATTTATTTTCAAAAACAGAAAGGTCATGCCAGTATGAAACACAGACCAGCTTATAAGTCTTCAAAGTTACTCTGAACAATTCTTACTTAGAAGTTAAAATTACATTGACCTGGTTTTCAGCAAGTATCTCCAATCCTCCAGGCTTAGCAATTCAAATATTTTTATAGTTCCAGTACTTTTGGCTGAAGGACATATAAGATTTTACAACGATCAGCTACATAGATTTAATAACTCCCCTACTGGGCAGCCAAATTTATTATACCCATTTCACGTACCTTTTGAAGTAAGGCAGACAAAGGCTTAAATGGAGTCATTAAAAAAGACAGTGTGGTTCAATGAAAAGAGTACTGGCTCTTCAGTCAGAGGTCCTGAATTCAAATACCATTTCTGATGTGGGATTTTGTGACTATGTGACTTTGGACAAGACATCTAACCTCCCTAGGCTTCAGTTTTCTCATCTGTAAACTGAGTTTAGCCTCTGAGTTCCCTTCCAATTTTAGATCTATGATTTTAAAAATCAGGTTGATAGATTAAACAGTGGCAAAAATGAAGTAGTAAAAAGTATGAATTTGCAGTCCAAAGCCCTGAGTTTGAGTCCGGCTTATTCCCTACACTTATTCCCTACATAACTTCTGAGCTTGCCACTTGCCTTCCCACTACTGACCACTCATACCAAGAACAGATCTTCTTCAGACCCTCCATGAACTCTACCTCATCCCAACACCGGGGGAGATCATCCTTGTAAGGTTAGAGGTGGCCATCACGAAGCAGAGTAGTCTTGAATTTTGATTGTAGGGCAAGTAAATCACACCTCATCTATAAGCAGACAATCCTCAGACTGACATCCACCCCATCCATCTACCAAGCCATTAGGCTCATTAGGACCAGACCCGCATCAGAGTAGGCATCTTACCACATGTCCTCCCACTACCCAAGGAGTACTGGATCTACCTTCCCATGCACCTCTTGACACACTGGGCCAGGAGAAGTAGGGATTCTTCTTGCTGCTCCTCACTGTTACTTCTAGGTTTTCTCCTTAGCATCATCACTCAGCAACCTTTCTGCTCTCTTTCTAAATTTTCTTTTACTTAAATGTCAACAAATATAGACATTTTAACATATAAAGAACAGGAAAGGACTGCACATGAAACTGTGAACCTCTTACAAAGCTTATTTTAAGCATATATTAAATTTAACATGGAATTTACAAACCTGCCCTGCTTATATCTGTGCCCCCCTACAGACTTCCTTCTGTTCTTCTCTGAGTATTTTTTAATATTTCATTGACAGTCCATTACTTCTTTTTTTATTCTATTTAAATCACTATTACTCCCTTCTTTCCCTCCAAACAGAAGAGCTCCATCATAAGCAACAATTACGATCAAGCCAACAAATGAACACATTGGTTGTATTTGAAAACACAGATCTCATTCTGCACCTCTAGTTCATTACTTATCTAACAAGCAGTGGTTAGTATGCTTCATCACCAGTCTTTGAAAGTCATGATTCAACCTGTCCTCCTTCAAACTTCATTCAGTCCAATCTACTGCCCTATCCAGATCACGTTGGCTGTTTTTTCCTGGCCCCTAAATTATTCTCCATTCTTTCTTCAAGGAATTCCATGCATGGTTTAGTCTTCCTTTTCATCCTAATCCCTTCTTTCATAGTAGGGGACCTTCAATTTAAATGCTGATGTTTCCTCAAATAACCTCATTTTCCAACAGCCACATATAGAGATGGTAATACCTTTGATCTTATCTTCACCAACTGAAGTTCTGCCTCCATAATCCATGACTGTAAAACTCCTCTATCTGGCCAGCATACTTTCCATGGTGCTTCCTGCTTGGTGGCCCTTTCCCTTATGCAGGCAATCCTTCTACTTAATCCCATCTACCCTTAATCCCATCCCCTCCCACTTCCTATAGGTAGATAGCCCCTTTGATCATTCCTCTTTTTAATTTTCAACTTCTTATCCATAGGTTTCTTCCCTGCTGCATACAAACATGGCTAAATCTCCCTTTTACACCTTCAGCTGACTATACCCTTCCCTTAAACTATCATCCAATGGCTGCACTATTTTCCACAAACTGCTTTTAAAAGAAGTTGCCTATATTTATTACTTCCACTTTCTTACCTCATCATTTCTTAGCCCCTTGGAATCTGGCTTCCATTCTACCACTTAACAGGAATTAGTTCCTTCTAAGCTCAGAAACAATGACTTTATTGCTAAATCCAATGGCCTTTTCTCATCTTTCTAGGCTTCTCTGCAGAATTTGACATGATTGACCATTGCTTCCTTCTGGATACTCTCTGAACTCTGGGGTTTCCTGACACTGCAATCTCTTGATTCTCTTCCTACAGGCCTGATAGATCAATCTCAATTTCTACTGCATCAGTATAATCTGTATTCTGCCTCATGTGTGGGTGGACCCCAGGTCTCTTTCCTGAACTCTCTACTCTACTTTTGCTTTACTCTCTCTGTCATCTCACCAGCTCCCATGGATCCAGCAATTATCTCTCTTCGACTGACTTCCAGATCTATATATCCCACCCTCATTGCTCTTCTGAGCAATGTCCTATATCTCCAACTACCTGATGGACACATACATCTGGCATTTCCCATATGCATCTCAAAATAAACATGTACAAAACAGAACCAACTATCTTTTCTTTCTAAACCTACTCCTCCTCTTAACTTTCCTATTTCTCTTGAGGGTATCATCATTCTTCTAGTCACCCATATTTACAAACTTTCATCCTCTATATTCTATTGGCTGTCAAGTTGAAACTATTCTACTTTCTCCACACATCTTTTACTGGTGCCTTTCTCTACATTCAGACCACAGCCACCCTGTTTCAGGTCCCTTCTTGTCCTGTCATCATGTTTCTTCACATTCCAATTCATACTCCACAGATGTAATTCCCTATCCAAAAAGGTTCAGTGACTCTTTATTGACTCCAAGATAAAACAGAAACTCCTCTGCTTGGCATCTGAAACCCCTCACAGTCTAGCTATAGTCTATCTTTCTGGGCTAATTACACATTACTCCCCCTCACACATCCTAAACTCTGGGCAAACAGGGCTTCTCGTTGCTTCCCCTACTCAACGTTCCACCTCCAGACTCTGTTCCTTTGCCTATGCTGTTCCCCATGCCTTGAATGCCCTCTTCATCTCTGCCTCTTAGTACCCTTAATTCCCTTTAAAGCTCAGATCAATTATTATTCCCTTCAATGAGGCCTTTCCTAATTTCCCCAGTTGTTAGTATTGCTCCAAATCACTTTGTATTTGTTTTTTTTTAATATATCTATGTTTATTTATCACAAACTTAAAACTAGAAGGGACCTTAGAAGCTATCCAATCCAACACTCTCAAGGAAAATGAGGTCCACAGAGATTAACTAACTTGTCCAAGGTCACAGAGGTGAGAAATAGCAGAGCTGGGATTCAATCTCAGGTTCTCTGACTCCAAACCTGATGTTCTTTTCAATGTAATATATAATACCCTCTCTGTCCTACCTCATTCCCAAAACAAAATGTAAATCCCTTACTATCAGGGACTCAGATTTTAGTATTTGTACTGTCAGTGCTTAGTATGGTGCCTGGCACCCAGCAGGCACTTATTAAATGCTTGTTGACTGATTGACTGGATTTAGAGGCAGAGGACCAGGGTTCAAGCGTCGACTCTAAAACTTACTACTGCATGATCTTGAGCAAATCACCTCATTAAGCCTTGATTTCCTCCTGTGTAAAATGATGTCATATGACCTTAGAGGTCACTTCCCACTCTAAGGCTCAAAAGTCTATGAACTCTGAGTCTCAGTTTCTTACTTTGTAAAATAGGAACTTCTCTTTCATAAGGTTATTGTGAGGATCAAATGAGACAATCTATGTAAGGCACTATATAAACATGAGCTATTATTATCAGATAACTAGAAATAGAAGCAACCAATTACATTCTAAGTAACAGCCTATGCTGAAATTATATATCTGGGGGAGGAGGGATTTTCAACTTTGACAATTCTCCAAAACAATTGTCTGTGGAAATAGCAACATTCATGACCATCAGGAAGTCACCAGAAAGGGTGACAATAAAAATAGCCAAGGTAGCAAGTACTGATGGGTTGTTTCCAAACGGAGTTTCTCCTTATTCTTCTCACATACAAAATATGGGATACTGCACATCGCAAGAGGGTAGTGTCTCCCTACACAGGGAAAATTACCTTGTCCCACATTCCTCATGAGAAGCAAGTTTCTGCCTTCCTCCCTTTCTCAAATGATTTGTCCCCCTTTTCAATAGTTTGCCTCTGTTCTCCTGTGCCAATCAGTTCACATCCACCCACACAGAAACAACTCCATCCTCTTTCCTGCCTCCTATGGGCAAGCAGTTTGAAGATGTTGACTTGTCTACTAGATGAAATATAAACAGAGACAATAGCTTCCCTGAGCTTTAATATAACATAACTCCAACTGGAATACATTATCTGCCAGCCGTCAACAAAACAAACTCTTTCTACAAGATGTTACCATCAACAGCTTACGTAGGGGAAGTGTCATAATAGATGCTGCATTAAGGGTATTAAGACTAGGAAAGAAGATGGCCTGTCCTGTGTCAAGAAAGAGTAACTAGGGCAGCTAGGTGGTGCAGTGGATAGAGCTCTGCCCTTGGAATCAAGAAGACCTGAGTTCAAATCCAGTCTTAGACACACAACACATGACACTTACTAGCTGTGTGGCCCTGGGCAAATTGCTTAACCCCAAATGCCTAGCAAAAAAAAAAA
>NW_020954563.1:7513201-7522959 GCF_900497805.2 Vombatus ursinus
AAAGAAAGAAAGAAAGAAAGAAAGAAAGAAAGAAAGAAAGAGGAAAAAAAAAGAAAGAGGTAACCATTGTAGGCCTTACCCAAGCGCTGCCCTAGGAGCCATGAAATATTAAGAAGTTCATGGGGAGTTCCTGTGAGGTGCGCTGTGGTACAGTGGAGAGAATGTGGCCTTGGTAGTCAGGAAGACACGGGTTTGAGTTCTACCTCAAACACCTAAAAGCTTTGTGATAATGTCACCTAATCTGTCTCAGCTTCTGCTTCCTCATCTGTAAAACTGGGATAACAGCAGCACCTACTTCACAGAGTTGTGAGATAGTCAAAAGTACTATACAAAAGCAAAACATGATGCAGTGGAAAAAACGTCAGATTTGGAATTAGATGATCTGGGTTCAAAACCACCTGTGTGACTATGAATGAGGTTGTTTTAGCCTCTCTGAGCCTAATTTTTTCTTCTGTAAAAGGAGACCGGACTAGATCACAGAATCATAGAGTTAGAGGCAAAAAAGATCTCTGAGGCTAATTTTCCAGTCCAAACCCTCCTCACTGGGCAGGTGAGACATGAGGAAACTGAGGTCCAGGGAAATTAAGTGACTTGCCTTAGGTCACATTGGTAGTAAGTGGCAGAGAGGTAAGATTTGAACCCAGATCCTCAAGCTGAGGCCCCTCTGAGCTCTAAATTTATGATCCTATATCAGCATTGGGGGTAGAGTAGACATAAAATATCCTTTATGGAGGATTTATGGAAATACTTGGAATAAAAATAACACACAATCATAAGACATAGATGGAGTCTCCACCAGGAAAGGACAAAGCCGCACTGAAGGCAGAAAGGGTGGAGAGGAAGGAAACAGGCATGTATTAAGTGCCTACATGCCAGGCATTGTGCTAAGCACTTAACAATTATTTCATTTGATCCTCACAAAAACCCTGGGAGGTAGGTGTTATTATCATCCTCAATCCACAGTTGAGGAACCTGAGGCAGACTGAAGATCATGACTCACCCAGGGTCACACAGATAGTAAATGTCTAAGACCAGATTTGAATTCAGGTCTACTTGACTCCAGGCACAGTGCTCTATCCACTGAGCCACCTACCTGTCCCTAGTTGATCACTGAAGAGATAACAGAACCCCACCCCACCCCTCCCCCACCAAAAAATCAGAGTAACAAAGATTTTTCAGGAAGAATGAGAATAAACTTGTATCTCCGGTTAGCTTGAAATGTAGAATGTAGAAAAGTAAGCAAATAAATACATTTACAGACATTCCCTGCAGGTATTATTAGAAGAAACGTACTAAGCATGATACTAGCAACTGAATTCCACCCTGTTGTCACTGTGGAAAGATCATAGGATCCTAAGTTTAGAATTGGAAGCGGCCTCAGAGGGCATCAAGTCTCATTTTACAGATGAGGAAATCGAAGCATAGAGAGGTTAAGTGATTTGCCCACAGCTACACACAAACATTAAATGACCAAGTTGGGACTAGAACCCAAGTCCTCTGACTCCAAATCCCTTGTTCTTTACAAGATACCACACTGCCTCTTTAGTCATCTAATACAACCCCCACACACAAGGAACCCTTACTATACTATACCCAACAAGGGGTTGTCTAGCGCCTGCTATAAAAACCTCTCCTTGTTCAAAGCATTCACTTGTCTAAAAGTGTTTCTCCATCAAGGAGAAGGTCTCAGAGTCTATATCTGCCCCCAAACACTGTTTAATTTGATTCAGAAGTTCAGTAAGGTAAACGGCTTCCTGGCAACTGGTATGCAAATTAAACAAGCAAATTAACATAATAAATAATCCTTCTAAGATGATGAATGAATTAATCATTTCAGAGCTCTGTCATCATGAAGATCATCCTTTCTGTTGAAACAAAGTATTCTCACTATAAGCTCCCTGAAGGCAGGGACTAAGTCATATATCTTTTGTATTCTCCCAAAGTGCGTCCCACAGGACTTAGCACTGGGGAAGCAGAGCAAATGTGTATGAAATGAAAACAGTGAATTTTATATGAAAACTTGTCAGTGGATAGAGGAGCAAAAATGATTGGAAACATGGTCTGAGACGGACTAAACAACGGAAATAAAGATTCTAATCAATCAATCAATAATCATTTTAAGTGCTTATGATACACTGATATGCTAATTGACCAGGGACAGAAATAAAAGCAAAAACACTGCATCTCCCATCAAGGGGCTCACGTGTTAATGGGAAAGAGATGTGACCCTCAATTACATTCAATCCAACACGTATTTATTAAACCCCAATGGGGTGCCAGACACTGCTAGGTACTGCAGATATGAAGACAAGACCAAAAGTGTCTGCCCCTAAGCTCACAGTCTACTTCCAGACTAAGTACAGTTCTCGATATTAGTATTTATTTAGTTCTTCAAAATATTTGTGATTTCATGTATTCCTGATTTCTCTCCATGCTGTATTAAGGAGCAGAGAAGTACTGGGAGGCAGAGGGGTAGAGTGGATATATGTGCGGATAGACAGACAGACAGATAGATAGATATCATCTATCTATCCACACATTTTAAATATATATGTATATATATATACATATATATTACTATATCATAGATATGTTTTATGTTAGGTGCTGCGGATGGATAAAGAGACAAAACTAAAACAACCCTTGCCTTCAAGGAGCTTACCTTCTACTAGAAAAATTCAATGTGTACATAAGTAGATACAAAGTATGAATAAAAAAGCAATTTCAAGAGAGAGCGGATGCTACTTACTGGGAGGATTCAGGAAAAACTTCACATAAGAGGGGACAAACAAGCTGTGCCTTTACAGAAAGTATGAATTCTAGTGAGAAGAGTGCACATGACAGACAAAGGGAAGTATTTGTGCAGAAGCAAGAAATAAAATGGTTGGAAAGGAGAACAGCTTAGCAGTCCAGTTTGAGTGGAACAGAAAGTGTTTAAAGGGTAATAATATAAAAATGAGTCTGGTAAGGTAGGCGGGAGCCAATTTGTAGAAGGCTTTAAATGTCAGACTTACAAGCAAGAGGGAACCATTAAAGACTGGGGAGGTAGGATATGACATAGTCAGAATTGTTTTAGGATTATCAATTTGGTAGCTATATGAAACATAGTTTCCCCCCCTCTTCCCATCTCTCTTCTCTTCTTTCTTTCCTCCCTCTGTTCCTTTTTTCTTTTCTGCCTTTTTTTTCTTTTGAGATTGGGTCCCCTTATCTTCCAGGCTACATGTGTAATGGCCACTTACGTGCCTGACCCCACTTATGATTTGACATGGAAGATTTGATCTGCTCTGCTTCCAACCTGGGCTGCTTCACCCCCTCCTTAGGTAGCCTGGTGGCTGGCCTCTCCCAATAGCTCATCATATTTGTGCCAGATTTACTTCAGACACCAAATTGGCTTTAGCTCAAATTCAGGTCAGAACACTTAGTTCAAAGAATCCACTAGGCTCAGCCTCCACAGTAGGAGGGATTACAGGCATGTGTCACCACACCTTGCTGGAAAATGGTTTCAAGATGGAAGAAACTCAAGGCACGGGGACCAATTAGAATGCTCTTCCAATCATCCACAAGAGAGATGATGATAATCTTAACAAGTAAGAGGTGGCGTGAATGGAGGGGGAAGGGGACAGATGTGAGAGCTGTTACAGAAGTAAGATAGACAAGGTTTGTCAACTGATGAGTTATGAGGGCTAACTGAGAAAAAAGAATTAAGGGAAACTCCAAAGTTACAAACCTGGGTGGCTGGAAGTATGGCCACCAACAGAAGTAGGGAAGAAGGATCAATTTGGGGAGCTGTATGAGAAGTCTCATTTTGGACATGTTATGTTTGAGATGCCTAAAGTTCAGGATAGAAACTCAGGCTAAATGTATAAATCTGGGAATCATTTGCATAGAAATGATCATTTAACTCATGGGAGTTATGAGATCACTTAAGGGAGAGAGTATGAGAAGAATGCTCTGGACAGAGCAGTAGGGGATGCCCCTCCAGGTGGGTAGGAAGAAGATAATGGTCCCACCAAAAAAACCAAGAAGGTATGATCAGACAGGAAGAAGACCCACCAAAGGAGATCAGTACCATGAAAACCAAAAGGAAGAGAAATATTCAGGGGAAGAAGTGACCAACAGTGTCAGGAGATGTGGAAAAAAGTCAAAGAGGGGGAGGTCTGTGAAAAGATCATTGGATTTAGCAATTAAGAACTATACAGGGCAATCAAGAAACCCATCAAGCTAAAGACTCTCAGAAAGGCTTCTTTTTCTGTTGTTTTTGTTGCTGAGGGAGTGGAGGCAGGGGATCACCTATACTGAAGAGGAAATGAATTTGACACAAATCACAAAAATAAAAAATATTAAAAACAAAATCATGCACACCTGTGTCACCACCCATAGAACAGAAGAATACTACTTTTCCATTCTATTATGTTAGTGAAATTATATCTTTGAAAGCATTTTTAATTCTTGCACAGAGCTCTATAAAAATTATTGTCATTTTTTTCTATATAATAAACCCTCTGATGCTTCATTGCAGCATGAAGGCAACTCTGGTTTGTGAAAGAGAGACAGAACCAAACCTCTGGCAGGTTCAACAAAGATGGGGACTTTTGAATAGGAATGAAAAATAATTCTCCCCAAACTACCTTGTACTCATTTAATATATGTTCAGCAAATACCCATAGGTGTACATGCTCTTTCTCTCATTTGAATATAGGTTCCTCAAGGGTAGGTACTGTTTTATTTTTGTCTTTGCATGCCCAGCCATTAGTACGATGTCTGGCCCAGAGTAACCATTTTATTAGTTGCTTGTGAAATTCTTATATTAATGTGGGATTCAGCAATGGATTTTTTATCTGTCATCTGAGAACCAGTTTATATACTCAGGACAGCTTGTCACCGGCACCCTGGCTGCCCAAAAAATAAAACACAGGGCATAAGAAGCATCTGAGCACTGTGGCTGGCCTTTTCTTCAGACACTCTTTCTCTGTTCATTTTCTCAAGCTGCCCAAAGCATTGCAAAGTCTATTTGTGACTAAGAATGAGAATAGCAAGAAGAAGAAGTCAGGACAGTTTCCTCATCTATAAAATGAGGGGTTTGGACTAAATTGTGTCCCTCTGATGCACAGTACCTGAAGGATCGTGAACAAACAACTTAACTTCCGGAACTGGGACTCCATTTCTTCATCTGTAAAAAAGAGGGAAAGGGACTAGATGTTGTCTGAAATCTAAATCTAGGACCTTATTGTGATGAGGGCCTGCTCCTAGAAAGGCACAGATGCTTAAAGAATTCAAGCAGCAAGGTTAAATAATGCCCATTATGAAAAGTCAGCTTTAATTCCCAACAAGAGCCAAGAAATTTGGGTCACTTATAGAGTATGGAAACCATAAGGTTTGGGTGAAGGAACTGGTGATGCTTACCTTCAATTTAAGAAGACTTAGTTGAAAGAGACTGAATTATGGATTATTGAATTATATGAATTAATTTGCTTGAATCCAGAGACAGAACTAAGATCAGTTACAAGAGGCACATTTCAATTCAAAATAATGAAAAACTTACTAACAGAGCTATGCAAATGTATAACAAACTGCCTCAGAAGGCAGTGAGCTCCCCATCATCATTAAATGCACAAGGCATAGCCCAGATGAGCACTTCTCAGCAATGTTGAAGAAGGATTCCATGAATCAAGCAGTAAGGTAATTATGCCAGATGACTTCTAAGGTTCCTTCCAATCTTAAGCTCTTATGACTAATGGAAGAAAAAGAATAGAAAAGATTATGGTACACTTAACAAATAGGAAATGTTACCTTAATGCAAAAGAACAATGAAAAGGCAGCATTACATCACTGCAGACATGAAACTGCTTTGCTGGAAAATTGGGAATGGAGCCAGAAATTAAGCCCAAGGAACCATGCACTCAACCCCAGAGGATGAGGTGTGCCGGGCAGATCCAGTGTCACCATTCAACAGGGCCTTTTGCAATAAAACAGTGCAGGTGCCACAGCTCCCCCCTTTCCTCCTCCCCCTACCCTACTAACTCTCTGCAGCTGTCCTATAAGGCATTTTTAAGTATTCAAAGAGCCCATGATATTCTGTGGAGCTTCTGGCTGAGGATTCCAACAAACCCCTCTGTTCTTAGATTAGCTCATTGAGCTGATCCAGGCTGGCTGCTTTCCTAGAGACGTTTTTCAGACAACAGCACAGACCACAGGCAGCCTCTGGATTCTGAGTCTCCCCACTGGAAATGAGAAGCAGGGAATGAGGGTCCTAAGGACCCAAAGTACCATTAGTTACTGGCGCCAGACCTTCTTGAGTTCATTGCCACAGACTGGCACAAAGACAGGTCCTCTCTTCATTTCCACGTTAATTAGGAAAGAAGGGCTATGGATCTTTAGGAATTTACACTTACGGCTAACAAATGCTGAATTAGAATAGGTGCCATAGGAAATAGAACAACAAAAGAGAAGCCATACCTCACCTATTCTGAATTCTACTATCCTTGGAATTCTGATGAGAGAGTCCTCTTTCTGGAACTCTACCTTCCAAAACCCATCTGAATTTGGAACTCTATCCCACAGCCCTATCTATTCATAGTTCTGCCCTCTCTATTCAAATTCTGCCCTCTCTAACAGTGTTGTCTTTCGTGAACTCAATTATCCAGAACTCCATTAGCTAATAATCTCACCTATTTGGAGCTTCTCTATCTAATAACTTCATCTATCTGGAACATTGCTTCAAAAAAAAAAAAAAAGCTCACCCATCACATGACTTTGCCTTCTTGCAACCTTATCTCCTCACATTCCACTGACAAGCTCACTTATGAGCGCTCCATTTTCCAACAACCCAGGATCCATGAAAGTGTTTCTTTAAATATTTTAATAGCTATATTTCAATATAATTAGCTTCCTTTGTGATTATATGTGTTTTATGCATTTAAAAACATAATTATGAGAAAGAGTCTATAGATTTCACCAAACTGCCAAGGGAAACCATGACACAAAACAGCTTAAGAACCCTGGCTCCAGAGAGACCCTTCCAGCCCAACACACACATTCGAATGTCTTAGAAATACCAATGCCGAGCATATGAGGGGTTTCTTCCAGTAGAACTGAAGTAGAGGGTAAAACAAGCTCCTTGAAGGTAAAGACTATTTCATTGTGGTTTTTGTCTCCTAGTCCCTACTATAGTGCTTGGTCCACGGTATACAATTAATGAATACTTGAAGTCTCCAGCTTTTCCTCATTGATTCAGCACCAAAGCTAAAACTTGAATTTTTCATTTGCTACTAATCCTTCTTCACCTATAGTTCAACAAAAGAAGCAATCCAGCATGGGGATAAAATCAAAGGCCCTGGGTTTGAATTTCAGCTCTATTATTTAATACCTTCTGAAAATTAAGTAATGTTCTATATTAGGCAAGGCAGTGTTATCCATTTCAGGAAGACTTCCCTTCAAAATGTTTTCTATTTTAAGTTTTTTACTTTAAAAGGTTTGCTTTCAGGTCTTCAAAATGACTCAATTGCTGAGGATTCTAAAACTGAGATTATACTTTATTAGATTATTATAAATGTGACAACATTCTTCAGGGGGTAGAGCAAATAACTGTATGCTAACAGAGCTATCAAATATTGCTTTAAATTAAGCTGAAAACGAGAGTTTGGGAACATGTTCACTGGATTGCCATTTTTGTTCCAATTATACATAACTCAACATACTGTATTATTCTATGTATATTCTAATAAAAATGCATTAACCTCTTATATGTCACCAAATTTAATCTGCAATTCCAAAAAGACTAGCACAATGTAATGAACACTGGACTCAAAGCCAGAAGATGGGCATTCACATCCTGCTACCTCTAAGTCACCCAGTGAGCAAGTCACTTCTTGGAGCTTATTTTCTCCTTTGAAAAACTAAGGAGCTAGACTGGACAGAACCTAAAGAGTGTGTGTGTGTTTGTGTGTGTGTGAGTGTGTGTGTGTGCGTGTGTGTGTGTGTGTGTGTGAAGTTCCATGATTAGATGAAAACATTTACTTCCCTCACGCTTCCATGAAAGTTCTCCTCTGATGCTTCATTAGTGTTTAAAGATGACTCGATTTTTAAAGGAGATGCCAGCAGAGCACATGCTTTAGGACATCTTGCCAAGTTGGAAAAGTCTGGAGTACCCAGATTCAGGGATGAATTTTGTGTTTGTCACCAGAGGTCCAGCCTTAGGTGCTGAGAAGACAACCACTAGAATTTTGGACAACAGTAGTGGGTTTGTTTGTTTTGTTTTGTTTTTTGGCCACAGTAATTCATTTATACTACAGTATACATCAAGACATGGAGTAGCTATCATGTACATGTATCACTGAAAGAAGGATCTATATCTAGAGCTTTTTAAAGATTCAATCAATCAACAAGCATTTATTGAGCTTACTCTGTGACAGGCACTGTGCCAACTTCTAGGAGCACCAAAAAAAAAAAAAAAAAGAATGCAAAAAATAAAAAGTCCCTGCCCGCAGGAAGCTTGCTTATCAGTGGGGGAAACAATATTAATTAAGTGGGTACATAAAAGATCCATTAATCAACAAACATTTATTAACAACCTACTATGTCCTAGACAACAGCTAAGCCATGGGGTTAGATAGAAAAAAAAAACAATTCCTGACCTCAAGAAGCTTAAATTCTAAATCTAAGCTACATAGATACAGAGTAGAAGGAAGCCTTAGAAGTGAAAGTTCAAGTGATAGAGGGAGATCAGGAAGGCCACTTATAGGAGGTGGAATTTGAGCTGAATCTGAAGCCAGCAGTGTCAAGAAGAGAGGGGAAAGGAAGGGCATTATAAGCATGGAAGAAAGTCAGTGCAAAAACAAAGACATGAGAAGCAAGCTGTTTTACACGAGGAACCATATTTTAGATATTTAAGTATTTGAGGCCTCTCTTCAGAAGATCTAAAATATGGATTTTAAAATGAGTTTAATATGAAGTTTCCTTTCCTTTAGTTGAAGCTTATGATGTGTTGCTAGCCTTATCCATTAGATGCCATGTAGTCTACATAAAAATAACTCAAATTTCAATTACATCTTATGGTTACAAAATACTTTCACGTACATGTTCCTATTTGATATTCACAAAAACCCTGTAGTAGTAGTAGCAAGTCAGATGTTACTATTCACATTTTACAGATAATGAAACTGAGACTCAGAGATGTAAATTGACTTATCCAAAGTTCCATAAATTGAAGGTGACAGAGCAAAGTCTGGAATTCAAAGTTCAAACCTCAAATTTCTTAGAAAACTTTGTTCCCATTTCTCATAATCTGCTCTGTTACATATATATAGATGTAATATGTGTATGTATCCTGTTCCCCTAAAATAATTCCCTGTTGCATAAGACTATAAGTTCGTTAAGGTCAAGAACAGTGTCTTATTTTCTGTCTGTATCCCCAGTGCCACAAGCCTGCCTGCACAATCATCCTTAGCAATATCTTAATTAGCTGACAACTAGTTACCATTCAGGGTAGAAGAGCAGAAGCATTTTGATCTTGCTCTCTCTTGTCCTGCCTTTCCCTTCCTTCTTAAGGATCAAAAGAATAGAATTCTCTCTGTTCTGATCTTGTTTTTTCCTTGATGGTCCAAGGAATATTCAATGAACATTCCACTTTTCTTCAGTGAAGTAATCTTAGGACAGTATTGGTTGACAATCCATTGCCATCCTCTTTGCAGAAATAACTATTTTCCTTATCTATCTATCTATCTATCTATCTATCTATCTATCTATCTATCTATCTATCT
>NW_020954563.1:7522989-7602698 GCF_900497805.2 Vombatus ursinus
TAGGCAATGGTGTTAAGTGATTTGCCCAGGGTCACATAGCTAGTGTTATGTGTCTGAGGCCAGATTTGAACTCAGGTCCTCCTGAATCCAGGGCTGGTGCTCTATCCACTGTACCACCTAGCTGCCCCCAGAAATAACTATTTTCTTAAGCATCCTATTTTTATTATATCAGAGTCATTTTTGATAGACCTGTAGTCTAGGAATTTCCCTTAATGATTCACATGCTCGTTAGCTTTCAACTTACACTGGGTTAGTAGGACTGTCACTGAGCTACAAAGAAGCTCAGCAGATAGACCACTGGGCCAGCAGTCAGGAAGACCTGATTTCAAATCCAGCCTGAGACACTTACTAGCTGTGTGACCCTGGACGAGCCACTTAGCTTCCGTTTGCCTTAATCCGCTGAAGAAGGAAATGGCAAACCACTCCAGTATCTTTGCCAAGAAAACCCTATGGACAGTATGGTCCACAGGGTCGGGGACATAACTGAAAAACTGAACAACAACATTGAGCTAAGAATTTCCCCTAGAGTCACATACCCAAGAGTTTCCATTAAACCCCTCTTTACCAAACTTCTTACTTCATTTTGTGGGATTCAACTCTATGGAGACTCTTTGGGCCAACACCCATAAAATCCTGAGAGTCCTGGCTTTCATCATATTTGAGGTGTCTGGATCAGTGAAAGATGGTGGAAAATTATCGCTAGGATAAAACATAAACTCCTCTGTAGAGTTTTTAAAACCTTTAACCACCCAGCCCCAGCCAATCTTTCCAGAACCCTCATATTATACATTTCTCCTTCTCCTTCACATCCAGAGAAACTGGCCCTATTTCTGCTCCTTCAACATGGCACTACTTCTCCTTCATTTGTTCTGATCATCACCCACCTCATATCTGGAATGCACTCCCTATGAACTTCTGCCTCATTTATATTGAAACTCAGGTAACACTTCCTGGAAAAAGCCTTTTCTGATTCCCCCAACTGCTAGGGACTGGCCTCCCTCCCTTTTTTTTAAATCTTTATTTTCTTTATATTTATTCCATATGTAATATAAATATAATAAACAAGACAACTAGGTGGCACAATGGATAGAGCACTGGACCTAGAGTCAGGAAGGCCTGAATTCAAATTCAGCGCCAGGCACTTGCTAGCTGTGTGACTCTGAGTAAGTAACTTAACCTCAACCCCAGTTTCCTCCTCTGTAAAATGGGGAAAATAATAGCATTTACTTCCCAGAGTTGCTGCAATGATAAAATATCTGTAAAACTCTTTGCAATCCTCAAAGCATTATACAAATGCTAGTTATTATTATTATTATTAATATAATTACTGTAGTTTCCATTAGAATGTAAGCTCCTGGAGAGGAAAGATTGTCTTTCTTTCATTCATTCTTTCTTTCTTTTGTATTTATATCCCTTGCAAAGTGCCTTGCACACAGTAGGCCCTTAATGACTATTTCTTAAATAACTGAAGAGGCCACATGTGAAGTTTACTGACTAATCTCTCCTATGATCCTCTCTCAATAGCAGTTAATGCTAAAGACAGCATCTCTCTCGTAAGCCCCCTGTTCTTCCGGCCTTGATAACATCAGTATGGGTGCATAACAAATGTATGTTGAACTAAATTGCTGGAATTGAATTTGATTCATCTGTCTCTAGACCCAATGCATTTTCCACTGTACCATACTACCTCTGCATGGCAAAATCTTTTTCCTTCTAAAGGAATATGTGCATAGAATCTGCATTATATGCTTTTGTCTCTATTATAGAATACCTATCACCATAGTGCCTAAATGCTTTACATTATTAAAACTATCATTCACTGAGTGCCAAGGGAATACGGGAGGTGAAGGAGACAAGTTCCCCCTTGGGATGCCATCTGGAATTTAACCAACAACTCTGTCATTGGGCAGAAGCCAGGTCAGTCCCAGAGAGGCTTTCAATATTAGGGGTTTGCCTAAGCAACCAACTGCTGGATGCTGCAAGAAGGCTAAGAATTAGGAAGAAACCACACAGAGATTGTTGCTACACATATTTCTACCACACCACTATTAGAATAAAGCTTTCTATAGAAGAATATTATGAATTTCCAGAGGACTCCAGAAGGACAACAAGAAATGTATTATTTGCATGCTTTGAAAAGTGTGTTTACTTTCTATACAGTCATGGGGTGGGCAGGGGGAGGGGACAAATCTCTATAGAAGAGTATGGAATTGAGGGTTTTAATCCTTTCCAGTGAAGAGGGCCCTGTAGTCTCTGATAGAGTGCAGTGAAGAGCAAAGAGTTCTGAACTTCGAGTCAGAAGATCTGGGTTCAGGTCCTGTTTTCCCTACTTACACGTTCACTTCTTTAACACTCAGTTTCCAATATGAAAAAAAAAAAAAGAAAAATGCACTCCCTACTCACAGATCAAGTGAGATAATATGTGACAAGTGCTTGAGAATCATAACGTGCCACAGAAGCATCCAATTGTCATAATAACAATCCTTAAGGGTAGGAACTCTATCTTACTTGTGTCTTGATCATCTCTAATACCCAGTAAATGGGAGGTGTTCGATTAATGTTTATTTAATTTAATATTCACATATACACACTTCAAACTCAAATAGCCCCCACATCCTGTTCTGACCAAACAACATAGCATGCCACACTGAACACATGCTAACCAGAAAGAATCAGCCTGGCTAAGTGGAAAGATTACTGATCTCACAGTCAGGGAAACCTGAGTGCAAGTTCCTTTTTCTAACACACACTTGCTGTGTGACCCTGGACAAAGTTAAGTCATTTAGTCTTTCAGTGGCCAGGATGACTGTTTAAGATTATGGGCTGCAGAGTCATTACCAATTTGCATTGGTAATGGTGGGGGTCCTTTACCTGGAGTTCCTCATACCAATGAAATCAAAGGACTGAACTAATCCCTAACCCTACCCCGCCAAGAAAGGTCAGAAAGAACACTGAACTTGAGAATTAGACTGGGGTTCTAGACCAAGCAGGGTTCAAGACCCAACACCAACACTAAAAAACCATTTGATCCTGAAAAAGTCATTTAAACTCCCTAAGCTTCAGACTTTTTATTTATCAGATGGATAAGAATAATAATCCTTGTACCATCTATCTCACAGCATCTCTATCAGGAAAAGTGCTCTGGCAATCTTAAAGGACTATAAAAATGGGAATGATCAATACTTTCAATCAGTGGCCCAAGGTAGAGCCCATTACTACCTCACTAAGGACTCCCAAACATTCATTTCCTGTCTCTGTGCCTCAGTTTCCTGATAGGGAAAAAGTTTCTAAATCCTATGATGTCATAATTTGAGTTACTCTTTAAAGAAAACATTGAAGGTATAATTAAAACCCCAAATGCAGAATTTAAAAAAAAATATTCTGCGCTGGAAAAGTACTTAGAGATCATCTATGAAAGGAACATAGCAGAGCAGAAAGAACATTGGACTTGGGAGTCAAGAAGACCTGGGTTCTAGTCCTAACTCTAACTGCTACGAGCTGGGAAACCATGAGCAAGTCATTTAACTTCACTGAGTCTATCTTCTCTTCTGCAGCATAGAGTACTGCTATTACTAACCACCTCTGTGGTAAGGAAAGTACTTTGTAAGTCTTAAAGTTCTATATAAATGTGAGTTTTTATTAGTCATCGTAGAGAAAGAAAGGGACTTGTATAAGGTCATTCAGGAAGTCAGACGCTGCGACTCCCAACTTCCAATTCGATACATCTACCCCAATGTGCCTTGATGCTATATGATGTCTACACCTTCCAGCAAGAACCTAAACGTAGCAGGCAATCTCATCGATACACACTCACTTCATGGGTTTGTAAGGACTTGGCAACCTGGAGTAGGCCACAGATGTTCAATGCTATTAGAACACTTCAGGGAGAGCTCATGAAACACAGGTCTGTCGAGTTCACAGCTGCTGCTCCCTAGAAGGCCCTGATGAGTCTGGCACACAGACTCTGCTTTCAATTTCAACTTTCAGTAGATTTGAAAACAAGGGAAGTCTGTTGAATCCAAACCTACATTTCATCATTTGCTCTTAAATTTTTTTTTCTACCATTCAGTCTAAGTGGAACCTCTCGGAAGGAATACAATGATGGTAGGATCAGAGCAAAAGGGCACTTGGCCCACAGTAATCCCACAGGATACAAAGGAAAGGGAAGCAGATTTTAGTTCGATATAAAGAAAAGCTTCCTCATGTTATCCAACAATGGAAAGTGCTATAACATGAGGTCGTGAGTTCCCCATTACTGAAGGTATGTAAGAAGAAATTACTATTTGTTTAGGGAAGTTGTCAGAGGAGTTCATGCTTCAGTAAGTAACATATCACTTCAGATGTAGTGAAAGTCCTGAAAAATTTGCCATTTTCACTAGGCTAAAGTTCAAACAACTTTGTCTAGCATTCAGAGCCTTCCAAAATCTGTCATACCGCCCTCCCTCTTCATGCACACCTTGCTTAGATCTAAATAGGCTCTCTCCTTCTTTACTTAATGAATTCAGTGCCTGCTCACGGCCTTTCCCTACCTCTATTCCTGCCCACATACTAAGGGACCTTCAAGGTACCTGTTGTATCTCCCACAAATACTCTAACTTCCCAATTCCTCAATCTTATAATAGTTCCCATACCCTACTCTCTATTCTACCTTAGCTACACTCAGAGATGGTTATACCCTTTAGCTTGCCATCATCCACAGGTGTTCTCTTCCCATGTTCATGAACTCTAAACTTCTTTTATTTGGTCAGAACCTTTTTTCATTCCATCTTTCCCTCTGCCTTATAACCTCTAACTTTATCTTTCATCTTCACCATGACCTCCATTCTCTCCACCCATCAATTCTTTCGTAGGCCATCAATCTTGCACTGACTATACTCTTCTTCCTTGTCCCACCATCCTATCACTAATCAAACCAAATTCCAGCTTATTCCCACTATTACCTTCTTCACTCTTATTTATGTAAGCTGCTGAACAGAAGAGAAAATAATGGAAATAAGCTAAATGGAATGACTACAAATTTATATCACACCTACCTAAATGAATCACTACCCTATTCACTACATTCTCCTCTCTCCCTCCACCCTCTCAGCTGAGGACCTCACTTCATACTTCACCAAAAAAAAATTGAAGCCATTTACCAAGAGCTCCCTCTCTTCTCACCTCCTCCTCTCACATCACTCAGACATATTCCTCCATTATTGCCTCCATCACCCTTGTCTCACATGAAGTAGTAGCCCTTCTCCTTGCCAAGTCAAACTCCTCTAAATGCACAAGTGATCCCTTGGCATCCCATCCTGTCTTCTCTATCCAAATGTCCTCCTCTATCACCCTCACTCTCTCTCTCTAATCTTCAATCTATTCACTGGCTCCTCCTGCTACCAACAAACATGAGCATGTTTCCACCATCCTTAAAAGAGGGAAAAAACCCACCTCACCTGATCCAATCATCTTTACTAGCTCACAAGCATCTTATATCTCTCCTTGGTTAAATTCATCAAGAAATCCATCCACACCAAATGCCCACACATCTTCTCCTCTTACTCTTAAATCCTCTGAAATCTAGCTGCCAATTATCTAATCACTAACTCCAAAGTGACCAGTGACCTTAGCGGTCAAATCTAATAGCCTTTGTTCAGTCCTTCTTGGCCTTTCTTCAGGCTTTGGCATTGTCAATCATCTTTTTTTTCCTGAATACTCTTTCTTTCTGTGTTTTTGTGACTTTGCTATCTCCTATTTCTCCTCTCACCTGTCTTATCACACTTTCTCAAGCTTTCTTTGCTAGATCTTCATCCAAGTTATTCCTACTAATTATGAGTATCAACCAAGGTTCTATCCTGGAACCTTTTCTCTTCCCCCTCTATATTTTCTTGTTTGGTGATCTCATCAGTTCCAATAGGTTTAGTTATGCAGATGATTCTCAGACACATTTATATATCCCTCCCTAATCTCTCTCATGTGCTCCAAGCAGTCTTGAATCACTTACTGCCTTTTAGATATCTCAAACTGGATATCCTATAGACACCTCAGACTTGACATGTCCAAAATAGAAGTCATTACCTTCCCTCCACCCCCTCCCAAAAAACCACCTTCATCTCTTACAGCCTTCCCTCTTATTGTCAGTATCACCACAATCTTCTCAATCAACCAAACTAGCAACTTCTGTTATCATCAGCTCATGACTTAAAGTTTTTCCACATATCTAATCTGTTATAAAGTTCTTGCCTTCAAAACACTCTTTGTATACACTCCTCTTCTCTCCACTCATAGAACCACAATTCTGGTTCAGGCTGTCATCGCCTTCACCCTAAATTATTGAAACAGCCTTCTGATTGGTCTCTCTGGCTCATTCCTCTCCTTGCCCTAGTGCATCCTCTACTCTGCTGCCAAAGTCATTTTCCTAAAGCACAAGTCTGACCATGTCCCCACCCTACTCCATAAACTCTGGGTGCTCTGTATTACCTCCAGAATCAAATATAAAATGCTCTGATTGACATTTAAAGTCATTTACAACCTTTTACCTTCACTATCTTTCCAGTCTTCTTACCCTTTATTCTCCCCTTCACTTACTCTATCATCTAGAGACACTAACCTTCTTACTATTTCTTTAACACAATATTCCACACCTCCCAATCCTCTGTCCAGTCACTGGTTATCTCTCTTGCCTGGAATGTTATCCCCCCTGACCTATGCCAAATTTCCTTGGCTTACTTCAAACTCTAGCTCAAACTCCACCTTTTATAAGAGACTTTTCCTAGTTACCCCAGCTGCTAGTGCCTTCCCTCTGAGATCACCCTACCACCTACTTGATATATATCTTGTATGTACATTGTTACTTGCAAGATGACTCACCAATTACAATGTAAGCTCCTTGAGGGAAGGAACTGATTTTGCCTTTTTCTATATCCCCAGTGCTTAACACAGTGCCTGGGAAATACTTAACAAATGCTTGACTATCTGTCTTCCTGCCACCTAATCACCTACAGTGTTGTCTCATTTGTGCTCCCTCACCCTCTCAGCTGAATTCCTTCCTTTAAATGCCAAGTTGACTGTCATGAAGTTTTCTTCAATTTCCATTGTTGGCAATAACCTTTTCTTTCAGGCATTCTAGACCCCCTTCTTGCACCTCTCTAATGCACTAATATAATTTTGTGAACTGCATAGAATGTACCCTGCTTCCTCAGTCTCATCAATTTCCTACCTTCTTTGTAGATGCAGCTCAAGCACCAGCATATAAAGACTTTCCTGATGCCCCCCACTGCTAGTGCCTTCTCTCCTATTTAATTCCATAGTTACTTGCATTTATTATCTTTGGATTTATTCTGAATATATGTATATCTGTACTTGTCTTCACCATTAGAATCTAAGCTCTTGTGGGTAGAAATTGGTGATATACATTGGTAGAGGGAGTTTGGTCATTGGGAGTTCCCTATACCAAAGAAATAACAGGTCTGGTCCAATAATTATAATAAATATGCACGTAACATATAAAATTCTATGCAAGATGACAAAAATCTATTTTTTTCTTTTAAATTATTTAAGAATCAGCATGCCATAGTGAATAGAGGGCTAGCCCTGGCATTGGGAAGATCTGAGTTCAAGTCCTTCCTTTGGCACATGTTAACTTCTTCCTGGACATTTCTTCACCAGACTGTTTTCACTCCAGCCATAATCGTCATCTCTCCCTCCCTTCCCATTATAATGTCAGACTCTACCTTTCAGGCTTCTAGCTCTGCTAGGGGAGCTTTCAGATCAGGTCTTCAAGCCACTTACTGGCCATCTCACTCTCACCATGTTTCCTTGTTCTTTTGTATGTTGCTTTCTCCTATTAGGACTGTAAGTTCCTTGGAGGCAAAGGCTGTCTTATTTACTTTTATTTGCATCCCCAGAAATTAGCACAATGCCCAGCAAATAGTAAGTCCTTAATAAATGCTTTATCTAGCTAAAGGGCTAATGATTGTGTGACCACAATCCTCTCAGAACATGACTCTGAGCTAGCACAGACCAGCTCTATTAGTAGAAGGAGTTTTCTCACCGGGAGTCCCTCATACTTATGAAATCACAAATCAAGCCAAAAAATTACTCAAAATCAATACTCTAATACATATAGGAGGTATTGCAATGACATAGTTAATTTGGTCCAGGTAGCTTTTGTGAGCTCATGGTAAATTGAAATTTCTATGGTGAATAGGCTGGTAGCTAGGGTACTTTGGCATAGCCTCCACCTTGAACTGAGTCTACATCTTGGATCTTAGAACAGATAGCGGGAAGTTCTTCCACTTCCTGTCATGGCTGTTTGAGCTTTGGTCCATAAAATATCGTGGTCTTCCAATAGCTTCTTCATTAGGTTTTTGATGGAGTAGAATGTAAGTTTCTTGAGGGCAGGGATGGTTTTCATTATTGTCTTTGTATCCCCACAGACTAGCACAGCTCTTGATACATAATAGATGCTTAATAAATGCTTGTTGAATTGAATTGAGTTTTTCATTGACCTAATAGCAATAATGATGTACTGGAGAAGATAGAACTTGCCAAATAAAGATCATGTATCAACTGAGTAAAAAGTTGATTATTTGTAGCAGGACACTATATGGGGAAGCAAAGAAGAGGATATAAGGGATAAGCAATATGGGAAAAGCAAAGGGGGAAAGAAGGGAAGCAATGAAAAATATTGGCCTGCAGGAAATAAAACTACCCAAAATATGGAACTTTGAAAGACAGGAAAGAAAAATCAATCACAGAATGCCTACATATTTCCAAAAACTTTTAAGGAATTGTTTAAATCATTCACTTATTTTCCTGTTCTTTATCCTACTGCCTTCATATCCACCTTTAAAACATAGATTCAACTAAGAGAACCTCTGGCCAAAGGTTAAGATATTTCTTGAGAGAATATGTCCCTTTAAACCTTCAAAATTATCTAAGCTAAAACTTCCCATATTGGTCTAAACTTAGACTATATATTTCACACTAAAATCTGACTTGTGTAATAACCTAAGCCTACACTATTATCATGCTCTTGTAAGACAGCCAAAAAAAGTGTTAGAGATTAGAGACAAAAATGAGTAAAGCATCTTTATCTGAATGGAAAGGAACATACAATAAAACTCTCATGACGAATATTTCTAAATATTATATTTTGTATAAATTATCTCTCAGTGCATTTTTCCCCTTTCAAAGAAATCTTGTTTCAGATGTGTTTTATATTCAGGGGGAGCATATATTCCTGTTAATATGACATATTGACTTTAAAGAGTATACCCTTCTCTTTAAAAAGAATGACCATAATCCTAAGACACACTCCTGAGTGTATATTAAAATTATAACTGAGGTCATTATAACTCGGGGAAACAGGAGTCAAAAGGACCTTTTTTATTTAGGTTTCTGTGTCTACAACCTTTAACTTTAACAGGCACGAACATTTCTAATTTCTACAGAAATCAACATTGGATAAGTAGCTATGAACTAGGTCACAGATCCAGTATGATTTCTATGTTGGGAGCATGAAGGCTTACAATCATAAAACTTGGATCAAGTCATAGTTTATCTTAGTGTGTAAAAGCCACTTCGATCCAAACAAAATTCAGTTGGATTATTCAACTATAATGCAACAGGCTGTCTTCCATTACTTCCTGAAGAAATGTTAACCTCACTTGTAATCAACTTGTGTTGACCAGGGCTATGGAATCTCTGCCCCACAGAAGAAAGTGCTAAAGGGAATAACTGCATTTTTGCCTAAAGTAGTCAAAAACATAACTACACTCTATCATTTTTATAAGAATAGTATCCTATGAAGACAAAAGATAGAGATGTTATTCAGTTCAAGTAGATTTGTTGTAAAATGCAGGCATTTCCCCAGAAAACCTGGAAAAAAAGGCAATCAATAGAAAATAAAGATTTTTAACATCCTCTAAAATGGTACCCTGAAAAAAAGGAGAGCCTCAAATATAACATTAACATACACAATAATTTAACTTATTTTGGAATATTCTGAAATGAGGATCAATACTCAAAGTGCATGTATAATACACCAACTAGAGGGTTTTCTCCATTGAAAAATAGAGATTTCAAAATTTGGATAAGACTTACCTTTTACAAAAATATTCTGGTAATCTTTACTCCTTTTTTTCTACCTAAAACAGAATCTCTTAACCTTTTTTATGTCATGGTCCCCTTTGGAAGTCTAGTCAAACCTACGGACCCATCTCAGAATAGTATTTTATACAAGATTACAAAACAAACCAATTATATAGAAATGTAATTATCAAAATATCTTTTTTTCAAATTAATTCATGGATCCCATGTTAAGACTTGTCTTAAAATACTGCTTATTTCTTTCAAGTATAAAAATATTAGCAATATTTATTAAGTGCCTACTGTATTCCAAGCACTGAGCTAAGTACTAGATTGTAGTGAACATAAAAATTTTGTAGTTATTACACAGTAATGACTATAATCAATTTTCATGTCCTACTCCTCCATTTAATGCAAGGTCCTTGCAGGTAGGAGCCTCTCTTATTTATCTGTGTATGTCCCCCAGCACCTAGCTGAGTAAATTGATCATAGGTAGGCACTAAGTAAATGTTTGTGGAATAAAAGAATCCTTTTCAGTCCAAAAGAAGATTAAATTTAAGAAGACTCAATTTACCTCAATGATCAATCCATGATTATAGCAATTCATAATTGTCAATAACTGAAATAAGTACTGTAAAAACCATCCAAAGTAACTTTGGATTTGTTTGCCTTTCTGCTGTCATAGGATTCTGTCTCACCACAAAACAAACATAAAAGTCTGGGTTCAGACCCAGAAGACCAATGTCCTTTCTGCCCTTGAAATACTGTAATCTGAGATACATTTCAGCACAGGAGCAGTCAAATAACCTGGGGGTGATTCGAGCTTGAGAATCATCATATCAGGCATTAGGGATATGAACATTTAATTCTTTGTTTAATCTACTAGAATTGGGTCCTAGTGAAGCTAAGAGTATGTATGTGCACATAAAACCCTTCAGGGAAAAGAAACCTGAGTTCAAATGAAATTAAACCCATTTCTTTCTAAAGGGTTTGTTCACTGAGGACTTTCCCAGGCTGTCTCTCTGCCCCTCACCTCAGTACCCACCCCTCCTACCAGCCTTATTAGGACCCAAATAGGACTCAATCAAAATTTTTAGATATAAAAGAGAATCACAGCCCAGGACAACAAACTATTCCAAATTTTAACTTTCTGATAGCGTTGATATTCTGGAACAGGTTCAAAGGATAGTAACCAGGACAGTGTAAAACAGACCATGTGACAAGCAGTCAAAGGAACTGAAACATCTATCATGGAGAAATGAAGACTGAGGGGAAACACAAAATATTCCAAGACTAGTCCACAGGAAACAGATTAGATTTTTGTGGATTGACCCTAGAAGACTGAACTAGAAATAATGGGTGGAAACTACAGAATCAGATCTTGGATCAATTTAAGGAAAATCCCCAACAATTAGAGCCACCTAAGAATGAAATGGGTTTCTTTGGAAGATAGAATGTAGGGTAGTGTAGTACAATGGTATTTAGAGTCAATTGTTTTTATTGAGTCATTTTCCGTCATGTCCAATTCCTCGTGACCCCTTTGGGGATTTTCTGGGCAGAGATACTGGAGTGGTTTCCCATTTCCTTCTCCAGCTCATTTGACAGATGAGGAAACTGAGGCAAAAAGGATTAAATGACTTGTCTAGGGTCACACATCTAGTAAGTATCTGGAACTGAATTTGAACTCAGGACTTCCTGACTCGAGGCCCAGGATTCCATCTACCGTACCAGCCAAAGTCAATGGACTTGAGTTTAAGTCCTAATTCTTCTACTTACTACCCATATGACCTTGAAAAGTCAAGTCACTTTCCTTCTCCAGGCTTCAGTCAGTCAGTCAACAAGTATTTATTAAAAGTGCCTACTATGTGCCAGGCACTATTGCCCAGGGGACACAAAAAGGGGCAAAAGACAGTCCATGCTCTCAAGGAGCACACAATTTAGTGGCGGGAAATAATAAGCAAACAAATATGGATAAACAAGCTGTATAAAGAATGAATAGTGGGGCAGCTAGGTGGCGAAGTAGATAAAGCACCAGCCCTGGAGTCAGGAGGACCTGAGTTCAAATCCGGCCTCAGACAATTAGTAGCTAGCTGTGTGACCCTGGGCAAGTCACTTAACCCTCATTGCCTTTAAAATAAAAATAAATAAATAAATGAATGAATGAATGAATGAATGAATAAAAAAGAATGAATAGTAACAGGAAAGGCACTAGAATTAAGAGGGGTTGAGAAAGACTTGTAGAAGATGAGATTTTAGTTGAGACTTGAAAGAAGCCAAGAGATAGAGATGGGGGGTGGGGAGCATTTCAGGAATGGGGAATAGGCAGAGAAAATATTTGGACCCAAGAGATGGAGTGTCTTGTTTCAGGAAACATGAGGAGGCCAGTGTCACTGGAGTGAAGTGTATGTGATAAGGAGTAAGGTGTAAGAAGCCTGCAAAGGAATTAGGTTGGAAAGGGCTTTGAATGCCAAACAAAGGATTTTGTATTTGATCCTGGAGATACTAGGGAGCCACTGAGTTTATTGAGTAGGAGGGTAACATTATCAGATCTGAGCTTCAGGAAAATTACTTTGGCAGCTTAATAGAAAATTCATTTTCCTCTTTTGCAATATGAGGTAACAACATGATTGCAAAGGTGCCTTCTGGCTTCTTCTATGATTCTTTTACTACTAAAGCTACTTACCACTAGACATGTGATGACCACTTATCTAAAATGTTGAAAAGAGAATTCCTATTCAAGTGAGAGTTTGACCAAATCAAGGGCTCTTCACTTGGTGTACCTGAACTTTTAAAAAATAGTTTAATAATTATTTTAACATAATTGGTTTCCTTTGTATTTTATTATATGCCTTTAAAAAAGCTGGGAGGAAATTCATAGGCTTCTCCAGACTTCTAAAGTGGTCCAGGACTCAAAAAAAAGTTAAGAATACTAATCATTGTGGGCCAGATGATCTCTGTTGTCCTTCCTAGCCCTGGGAGTGAAGTGATAAGTTTTCTTTAAGAAAAGCAATGGCAGATCTGGCCAGGAATTTCAGACACAGTATATTGAAGATAACTTTTTTTAAAATCAGAAGTCATCCAACACTTAGCTGTGTGACCTTGGGCAAGGCACTTAACCTCTGTTTGCCTCAATTTTCTCAACTGTGAAAATGGGGACAATAATAACACCTACCTCCCAGGGTAAAGCCCTTAGCACAGGACTGGTATATAGTTACCAGTTTGAATGTTAACTATTATTTGTTATTATTATTATTATTCCTTCTTAGGTAAAACTTTTAGGAGAACTTGGATTAAATCGGCTTTTCAAAAAATAAACCTAGAATTTTAAAATAAGCATAAAAGCAATTCCTTAGCATAGAGTAGATTATTTGAAATTGTTGGAGAAGTTACTAGCTTTCAAAGGGTGGTAGTGGCAACAGGTAATAACTACTCTAAGGTCCCTAGCTGAAGTGAATGGCAGGGTGGGACACAAATACACAGAAAATAAAGTCTACAGATGCTAAGTATAATCACCACTTCTGTTCAGTTCTTGGTTTGTCTACCTCACTATTGGCAGTATGTAGTTGTCTCAGTTCATGAGTCTTCCATCCTGAGTATCTCTGTGTATAGCTATTTCAGGGTCTTCTTCTACACATGTGTGTGTGTGTGTGTGTGTGTGTGTGTTTCTCTCTTGCTCCTTTTTATTTCACTCTATTTTTGTGTCTCTTTTCTCTACCCACCCAACCCATCTTCATCCCTTAATGGGTCATAGAAAAAAATGTCACACACACATACACTTCCTCTCAATCCCAGCCTAACTTCTTAAAAAATCCATTTGCCCCTGGTACCTCCATCTCATCTTCTCTCACTTTCTTCAGAACCTTCTGTTACCTCATTCCTCATCACTTAAGTGAAACTAGCTTCTCCCCCAAATTAACAATGATCTCTTAATTACCAAATTAAATGGTCACTTCTCTATCCTAAACCTTCTTAATACCTCCATAGTATTGGACATTGTTGCCCACTTTCACCTCCTGGATACTCTGTCCTTTTTGGGTCTTTGTGTTACTGCTCTCTCTTGTATCGAACTACTCCTGTCTTCTTGCTGATTTAGAATCCATGTCATGACCACTATCTGTAGGTGTACCTTGAGGCTCTTTCTGAACCCTATTCTCTGTTCTCCCTACATTCTCCAACTTGGTGATCTCATCAGCTTTATGGATTCAATGACTACCTCTAGGCTCATAACTCCTCAATCTATATATCCAGCCCTAGTCTCCTGAGTTCCAATCCCACATCACATACTGGATATTGGACATTTCCACCTGGATATTCCTTAGGCGTCTGAAACTCAATGTGTTCAACAGAGGAAATAATCCCTCAATCTACCTCTTTAACAGCATCTGTATTAATGTCAAAAGCAACCTTCAGCATCATCCTGAATTTCTCACTCTCATTCACTTATCATATCTGAGCAGTTGCCAAATCTTGTTTCCTTCTTCCCAACATCTTTTTCATACATTCCCTCCCCACCTCTAACACAGCTACCACCTGGACTCTTGCAACAGTCTCTTAATGATCTCTTGGCCTAAAGTTTCTCCCCACTCCAATCCATCCTCCATCTATCACCAAAGAGATTTTCTTAAAGTGCAGGTCTGATCATGTCACCCACTTCCCAATTCAATTAACTCCAATAGCTTCTTATTACCTCTAGGACTAAAGACAAATTGCCCTGCTTGGCATTTAAATCTTTTCACAACCTAGCCCCATCCTGTATTTTGCTTTATACTTGACTCCCTTCCACACAGGCTGAGATCCAGTCATACTGGTCTGTTTGCAGTCTTGCACGCACAACTCTCCATCTTCTGTCTCTATGCCTTTGCATTAGCTACCCTCCATACTTAGAAAGCACACCTTCTTCACTTTCACCTCCTGGAATCCCTGATTTCCTTGAACACTCAGCTCAAGAACCACCTTCTATATGAAGCCTTTCAGAATTCCCCAGGTGCTAGTGGCACTCTCTCCCTAAGCTGCATTTATTAGTTTTGTAAATATTTACGTATATACATATTTTCCTTCCTGTTAGAATGTAATTTCCTTGAGGACAAGGACTGTTTCAAAATTATCTTTGTATTGCTAGCACTTAGCACAGTTCACAATATATTGTGTTTAAAATATGCTACCTGAGTGATTTCAGATTCTATCTATCTCTCCTGTTTTTTCTCCAGCCAGTCCAATCTACCTTTTTTCCTTAACTAGACATAATTGTTGTTGCTGCTGTTAAGTTGTTTTTCAGTAGTGCCTGACTCTTTGTGACACCATTTGGGGTTTTCTTGGTGAAGATACTGGAGTGGCTTGCCATTTCATTCTTCAGCTCATTTCTCAAATGACAGAACTAGGGCAAACAGGGTTAAATGACTTGTCCAGGGTCATACACTAGTAAATGTCTGAGGCCAAATTTGAACTCAGAAAGATGAGTCTTCCTGACTCCAGACTCAGTACTCTATACAGTATACTACCTAGTTGCCCCTCACTAGTCATAATACAGAACTTTAAAATATATAAGTGTGTGTATGCATATATATATATACATATAGCTATTTTATTGAATACTTTGCTACTACTTAAAGATCATATTAGGTAAGTCAAATATTCTACTTCTCTTTCTCTACTAATAGAATTAAAGCGAATTATGTAGCTTACTTGTGTACAACCCTCAATTGATTTTTTTCATGCTATGGGTCACTGGTTTTTGCTAGAACAAAATTCCCATGTCTCTTTGGGATGAAGCACATGGAAAAGGGGGACCCTTCCATCAAAGAACAATACACTTCTGTTTCCTTAGGTTGGCAGGTACACTGATTGATAATATCTTATGAAAACAAACTGCCATTTCAAATATAGTTAACCAATTTAGAACTGGCAGAGAAATCTCCAAACTGAAGAAATTGTAAACCTTCAAGGAGGTCACAGGAAGAGTATAAGAGTCCAATTAGAGAGGTAAACTCTCATCCATCAGCATAACTTAGCCTGAAAGAATCTTAAAGTCCACATCTGGCCTTGAATAGTCAGTGCTACAAAAATTCTATGAAATCTAGACCAGAGTATAAAAACATCCAGTGGAGAACAAAGAACAGCCTCTTTAAAAAATCTACTGAGAATAAGGTTAAAAAGGAAAGAAGACAGAAGATCCTGAGAATGATAAAATGATGTAAAAAATTTCTCTTCACTTAACTAGAAAAATAAAAGCAAGCACTGTGGGCAGAAGATGGAAAGCATTGTGATAACTAAGCAGTTCTGAGCTTTCTGTTTACATTTAAAGGGCTCAGTGGGAATATCAGAATCCCTAAAGAAAACCATGTTTTAGCTCCATTTTCTAGTATAGAAACAAAAACAGATACCTAATTTGAATAGCGCTCAGAGTTGAGGTATTTTCTTCCATGTTTCAATAAGCTCACGAAGGAGTCTTAGCATCCTGATACTGTTTTCTCCCTTTCATGTGTAGGGCTTTTCTTTTCTTGTTATTTTTTTCCCTTTGGTTTTTGTATTTCACTTTCAGTAACTCTGATATTTAAATAGAAGTCACTGGGCCAGGTTTGTGATGGATTTTAATAAAGACCTAGAAATAAACATGAACACTGGTTATGAATGGGCTGTTATTCAACTGGATACAGTGCATAAGAATCTATTTGTTTATCCCAGAATGCAACTGAATGTGATAGTTATACTTATACATCCAACCAGTTATATTCAGTTAAGACCAGTTAGTTATATATAGTTATGACTACATAAAGGATATGATCACAGTATTATAGTATTTTATAAAACCATGAGATACTTACCTCTTCACAACTCCATGAGGTAGAGAGCAGAAGTATGATTCTCCATTTTTTGCAGATGGAAAAACTGGGGCTTAAAGAGACAGAGTGACATGTTCAAGGTCACGTGGCAAAACCAGGACTTAAACCCAGAAAGTCACTGTATTGGCTCTTCCCTTCTCTATAAAAGGGTATTTTAACAGTTTGATTCTAAGCAAATTAGAGGGGCCTCAATAAGATAGTTTGTGTCCAGATGAGGGAAACAATCATAGAGAAGGGGGCAGCAAGGTGGCACAGTGGATAGAGTACCGGCCCTCAAGTCAGGAAGACCTGAGTTCAAATCCAGCCTCAGACCAAACACTTGACACTTATTAGTTGTGTGACCTTGGGCAAGTCACTTAATCCCAACTGCCTTTAAAAAACAAACAAACAAACAATCATAAAGAAGGGCTTGGAATCCACATCATTTGAGAGAAACAGGGATGCTTAGCCTGGAGAAGAGAAGACTCATGGGAGTGGCTGACAGATATCTTCAAGTACCTGAATGGTCATCAGGTATAGGATGGATTAGGTTTGTTCTGTTTGGTTCCATAGGACAGAACCAAAGAAAAGTGTGGAAGTTGCAAAGAGGACAACAGAGGAAAACATCAGGAACTGTCAGGAAAACATCTCCAAACAACTAGAGCTGTCCAAAAGGAGAAAGGACTGCCTCAAGAGGTAGTAGTTTCCCCTGCCTGGAGGTCTTCAAGCAGAGGCTAGATGACCACTTGGTCTGATGTATTATAATGGTGATTCCTTTAGAATGTAAATAATAGCTACCATTTGTATAGCACTTTACAAATAATTTTATTCTCACAACTACTTTTGGAGGTGGGGGCTATCATTATTTCCATTTTGCAGACAATTATACTGAAGCTGACGGGAATTAAGTCCCTTGCCCAGGTCATACAGCTAATGTCTTCCTGACTATAAGTCTAACACTCTATTCACTGCGCCACCTTGCTGCCTAGGTATCAGTTACCAATATGGGCACCTTGGCACCTTTCAACCCTCAGATTCTTTTATTAATTGTTTGGAATCATAAGGCATTCTCTTAATTAAATCAATGTTATGCATCATAATTGAGGTCTATAACACTATTAGAGTCTAGCTGCATTTGAAATTAAACAAACAGGCTCTTCTGAACTGATCTGGAAACATAACCTTCATGGAGAAATATTAGAAAATTTATTTTAAGTTCATAGAATCTCTGAGTTGTAAAGACCTCAGAAACACTATGATCCAACCTATATTTCACCAGAAATCCCTTCTAAAATATCCCCAACAAGAGGTCATTAAGACTGTGATAGAAAATCTCCAATGACATGAGATAAAAATTATAGAAAATATGCAAAAAACTTCTCAAATTTTAAAGAACTATGAAAATGTCTTTCATATAAACTATAATTATGACTACCTAAGACATCCTACTTTAAAGATAGCTATAACAGTTAAAGGCATTTTTCTTATCTCAAACTGGTTTGTCTCTCTGAAACTTCCAACCAACTCACATTTTTTACTCTGGATCCTAGACATTGAAAGCAATGACTTTCCTTGCCCTAACCCTAACATCATCTATGGAAGTCATAATGGATCTCCTGAAGGTCCCAGAGAGTTAGAAAAGTATCCAGGTTTTCTTGGATGGCAGCAAATGTGGAAAGAGTACAAGATGAGGAGCCAAAGGATCGTAGTGCTAATTCCAGCCCTGTTATCTTGTACAAGCAACTTTACCTCCTTGGGCCTTAGTTTCCTTATTTGTAAAATGAGTGGTTAGGACTAAGATGATCTTGAAAGGTCCTTCAATCCTCAGTAATCTATGAATCTAGGTCCAGATCTTCAGAGGACACTTACTAAACTTCCAAGCAGGCCCCTGGCCATGTTACTGACAGAAGTGGAGCCTCAGATATTTTAAACACAGCATTATGTGATTTAGGGATAGAAGGAACATTCAGAATTGAGTCCAACACCTTTCCCCCACCAACATCACCACCACCATTTTGGAGAGGAGGGAAATGAGACAAATGGGTTAAGCAATTTACTCAGGGCCACACAAGTATCATACATATCACAGATTTTAAATTCAGGAGAACCATTAGTGGTTACTTAGTCCAAACAAGATCCCCAAAGATTCCCTTCTACATTATTCCTAACAAGTAATTATCCAGGATTTGCTTGAAGACTTCCACTGAAAGAAAACCCAATACCTCCAAAGGCAGGCCATTCCACTTCTGGATAGCTCCCTATGTTAGCTCTCACCCTCAATACACCAAGCCTACATTTGACACTTTATAATTTTCTTTTTCTTTCTTTCTTTCTTTTTTTTTTTAGGCAATTGGGGCTAAGTGACTTGCCCAGGGTCACACAGATAGTAAGTGTCAAGTGTTTGGTCTGAGGCCAAATTTGAAGTCAGGTCCTGCTGACTTCAGGGCAGGTGCTTTATCCACTGCGCCACCTAGCTGCCCCCCACTTTATAATTTTCACTCTTTGCTTATAGTATTGCCTTCGCCCCAAACCAAACAGATTAAATTCATTGTCTTGGTCACATGATAGACTTTCATATACCTAATGAGATCTATCATTCCTCTTATATTCTACCAAGAAAATGAATCTTCATTTCCCCAGGGTAAACATCCCTAGTTCCTTCAAATAATTCTCACCGAGCAAAGACTCAAGTCCCTTCACTATTCTCAAATTTCTGAAAATTCTCAAATTTATCAAAGTCCTTCCTAACTTGTAGTTCCCAAAAATAAACACAATACTTCAGATGTGGTCTGATAAGAATACCATCTAACTATAACATCCTGAACTTCATATTTCTCCATCTTAAATATCAAAATATGGATTGGAAACCATGGTTACTGACTCCAAATCCACTGTTCTTTTAAAATATATGAGCTAGGGGCAGGTAGGTGGCACAGGGGATAGAGCACTGACCCTGGAGTCAGGAGGACCTGAGTTCAAATCTGGCCTCAGACACTTGACACTTACTAGTTGTGTGACCCTAGGCAAGTCTCTTAACCCTATTGCCTAGCAAAAACAAAAACAAAAAGCTAAAAACAATAACTAAATAAATAAATAAATAAACAAATCAAATATATGAGCTAAGCCTTCATTAAAATGATAAGTACGATCCATCTAAAACCATCAGCAAGGATTATCTGTAAGGGGGATTGGCAAAAAACCTTCCCAACAATATCAAGGGTGAAGCAAGAATGCCCATTATCAACACCATTATTCAATATCATACTAGAAATGTTAGCTATAGCAATAAGAGAAGAAAAAGAAATTGAAGGAATTCGAATAAGCAATAAGGAAACGAAATTCATTCATTGCAGATTATATGGTGTCCATAGAAAATCCTAGAGAATCAACTAAAAAACTAGTTGAAACAATTAACAACTTTAGCAAATTTTCAGGATATAAAATAAACCCATATAAATTATCAGCATTTCTATATATTACCAATAAAGTCTAGCAGGAAAAGGTAGAAAGAGAAATTCCATTTAAAAATAGCAACAAACAATATAAAATACTTGGGAGTTTACCTTCCAAGAAAAACCTAGGAACTATATGAACACAATTACAATACACTTTTCACACAAATAAAGACAAATCTAAACAACCGGAAAAATATTAACTGCTCATGCGTGGGCTGAGCCAATATAAAAAAAATGACAATTCTACTTTAACTAATTTACTTAGTGCCATAGCAATCAAACCACCAGAAATTATTTTATAGAGCTAGAAAAAAAAACAATAACAAAATTCATTTAGAAGAACAAAAGGTCAAGAATATCAAGGGCAACAATAAAAAAATGTGAAAGATTGTGGCCTAGCCATACCAGATCTCAAAATGTATTACAAGCAGTAATCATTAAAACAATCTGATACTGGCTAAGAAATTGAATGGTGGATCAGTAGAACAGATTAAGTACACATACAGTGCAACAGATTCGGTACAATCTAGTGCTTGGTAAACCCAAAGAGCCAAGCTTTTGGGACAAGAACTCACTATTCAACAACTAGGAAAATTAGAAAACAGTTTGACAGAAACTAGGTATAGACCAACAACTCATGCCACATGCCAAAAGAAGGTCAAAATGGGTACATGATTTGGACAAAAAGGGTGATATTATAAACAAATCAGGGGAGCATGTTCAATTTTGCCTGTCAGATCTATGGATAAGGGAATAATTTATGACCAAACAAGAGATAGAAAGGATCACCAAATGTAAATGGATAATTTTGATTACATTAAATTTAAAATGTTATATACAAACAAAACCAACGTGGTCAAAATTAGAAGGAAATCAGGAAACTGGGAAAAGTTTTTACAGCAAGTTCCTCTAATAAAGACCTCATTTCTTAAATATATAGAGAACTGAGTCAAATTTATAAGAGTATGAGTCATTCCCAGTAGATAAATGATTAAAGGATATGAACAGGCAACTTTCAGAAGAAATCAAAGCTATTTACGGTCATATAAAATGTTCTAAATCAATATTGATTAGAGAAACGCAAATTAAAACAACTCTGAAGTACCACCTCACACCTAACATATTGGTTAAGAAGACAGAAAAGGAAAATAATAAATATTGGAGGGGATGTAGAAAAATAGGGACACTAATGCACTGTTTGGTGGAGTTGTGAACTAGTGTGACCATTTTGGACAACAATTTGGTATTCAAAGGCTATCAAACTGTGTGTACCCAAACACAACTACTAAATCATCCCAAAGAGATCAAAGAAAAAGGGAAAAGGATCTATATGTACAAATATATTTATAGAAGCTCTTTTTTTGTGTTAGCAAAGAATTAGAAATTGGAGGATGCCCATAAATTGGTAAATGACTGAACAAGGTCTGGTATAATATTTTGATGGAATACTGTTTTGCTGTAAGAAATAATGAGCAGGATGGTTTCAGAAAAACCTGGGAAGATGTAAAAGAATTGATGCAAAGTGAAATGAGCCAAACCAAGAGAACTTTGCACATAGCTGCAGCAACATTTTAAGGATGATCAACTGTGAATGACTTAGCTATTCTGATTAATACAATGATACAAGATAATTCTGAAGGACTTATGATGAAAAATGCTATCCACCTCTAGAGAAATATCTGATGGAGTCTGAATGCAGATTGAAACATAATTTTGTTCACTTTATTTTTCTTGATTTTTTTTGCAATATGGCTAATATGGAAGTATGTTTTACATAATTTCACATATATAATTGGTATCACATTTCTTGCCTTCACAGTGTACGGGAAAGGGGTGGGAGGGAGAGAATTTAGAACTCAATTTAAAAAAAAGAAAAAATTCATATGGGCCAGAGGAAAAAAATGCACTCCTTTCTTCCCCCCCCACCCTCACAATTGAATAACTGTTACTATTGAGAGTTACTAGGAACAAAATTATCATTTATGTAGAACATTTATTATTTCATTTCTTCCTCAGAGAAACCCTCTGAAGTAGATGCTATTGTTATTCCCATTTTATAGATTAGAAAGTTGACATTGAGAATGGTTAAGTGGCATACCTATGGTCACCTACCTATTATGTGTCTAAGAAAGGATTCAAATTCAGGACTTCCTGACTCCAGGTCTAGTAACTAGAAAGGAAGAACGTTGCCTATCCAAGCTTAAACATGGTCAGATTTGATCTTTACATACTGGATAGAGAGCTAACCCTAATCCCATTAAGAGGTAATTAACTATCACCTCTCAAGGTGCTGTGCATGTTGACAGAAGAGATAATAATAGGACTTTTCTGATGCACAAATCATATTATTTTGTACTAAAGAAATTTCTGTATTCTGTATAATCCTATTAAACTGTAAACTCCATGAAAATATGAAGGGTATGCTATAATTTTATTTTCTCTCTCTCTTGGTACTTAACTAAATTGTTTTCCATTCTGGAGAACTTTTTATACACTGGTTTAAGTCAATGACCAGGACAATTACAATCTTAGAAATTAATGACAAAGGTTGAAATACAAGAGGGGAAAACAAAGAAGGAAGGACAGTGCTAAGAAGTATAAGCATGGTATAGTAGATTTGGAATCAGAAAACTTGATTTACAACCCCAATTTGCCCAATCTCTTGGGCAAAGCACTTCAAGCCATCTCTCAGTCTTGGTTTCCCTGTCTTTAAAATAAGAGGGTTAAACCGGAGGAACTCGAAAGTCTCCTAGTTCTCAATCTATTAGCCTATGAAATGACAGTCCTAGAAGCAATGATGCTAAGAGGGATGGAACCCAGAGCCTGGCACTGAGGGTGGAAGAGGGTGCTTAATAAATGCCCGATTAATTTGAGTTCCACCAGGTAGCCACTAACAGGTAAGGTGGATTCACCCGTCAGGTGCATAGCAATCACAGACTTCCTGGAACTCAAGTCTGAGGAGCTTAAAGAAATACTTCTCTACTGCCTCCATCACTTTTCCAGACTGCTAAAGTAAACACAACATTTACAGCCCAAACCTGGCCAGCTCACTCTCTCTTACCGGGAATATTTCTTAAACTTCCTGTTGCCTCCTCATTTTCCTTCCATTTCAGAAACATTGTTAAAGTCTCTATAAAATGCAACAAGCTGCCTTCTCTTGCCAATTTCAGAAGTGTTATGTCACACTCTCTCAATGTGTTTCGATGATAGCTTAGTCATCATTAAAAAAAAAATCTCCTTCACTTTAAATGTCACTGGTTGAGAAAAGAGCTGAACTGGGTTTAAAGGCCCCTGAAGAGCATGTCCTCTTTCGTTAGGCCAGGAGAGTCTGCCACAAGGGCTAAATTTAAATAGAAGTTTCGAGGCCATCCATAAAATGACCTGTTGCCCTCTCCTGACCGAGGTGTGTTCTCACTAAGTAGAGTCAGGTGCGCTCAGCCTCTGAGGATTTGCAAGCCCATCTCAGCAGACAGTTTGGGGGCACCTCTGTGCAGTGTCACAAATCAAGACTTCTGTTTGGAGACATTTTGGCACATCTCAATTCCCAGGGGACCCCAGCTCAGCAGCAGCTCATTATCAGTTCCATGGCCCTGGCTCTTTGGTAAGAAATTGATGAAAGGCAGTAATGGGAAATAGCCTATGAAAGGTTTATAGATTCTAAGGGCAGGAAGGAAGACAGGAAAAGTAACAGGCCTCCCTGGACACTTTTATAGGTTTTCTTCTTTTATTCCTCAAAAACTTAATAACAAATTCAATAGGAAACTTAAGGGGAAGCTAAGTGGTACAGAGGGGCAGCTAGGTGGTGCAATAGGTAGAGCACTGGGCTTGGAGCCAATGGGATCTGCATTCAAATTTGGCCTCAGACACTAGCTAGCTGTGTGAACCTGGACAAGTTACTTAACCCCTATTTTCTTCAGTTCCTCATTTGTAAAATGGGGACACACTGAAGAAGGAAATGGCAAACCACTCCAGTATCTTTGTCAATAAAACCTCATGAACAAAAAAAAGTCCATGGGGTCACACAGAGTCAGACATGACTGAACAATTGAACAACAACAAATGATAGAAAGGGAAAAAACAGGGAATTTAGAGTCAGAAGACTTGGGTTTGAATTCTGATTCTTTTGCTTACTAGCCTTGAGCAGGCCTCCTCAACTCTCCATGCTCAGTTTCTTTATCTTCATTTAGCCCTGTGCACACCCCGCCCACAACCCCCCACTTCGCTTGCCCTTTTTATCTCTTTGAATTGTTTTCCCCTGGGTCCAAGGAGACAATTCATGAAGAAAGAGACAATTTTTTTATTATACTGGAACAGAAATTATTTCTTCCTCCTCCAGCTTTGGAAAACAGTAAAGCTCTTGTTCACAGTGGACAGGACTAGGGCTGGGGAAGAACATAAGTTGCATGATAGATCAAGGGATATTTTCTCTCTGTCTCTCCCTCCCTCCCTCTCTCTCTCCCTCTCTCCCTCCCTCCCTCCCTCTCTCTCCTTCTCTCTCTCTCCCTCTCCCTCTCTCTCTCTCCCCCTCTCTCCCTCTCTCCCTCTCTCCCTCCCTCTCTCTCTCTCTCCCCCCCTCCCCCCCTCTCCCCCCCTCTCCCCCCTCCCCCCCCTCTCCCTCTCCCTCCAACCCTCCCTCTCCTGTTGAAGCGACTGTTAACAAGACTGAGAGAAGAGGGATTTTATTAACCAGCTGTTATTGAGTCTGTTTACATCTGAAATAAGTTGGGCCTTAGAATTACTAGGGTATTTTAGGCCTTAGACACAGCAGAACACCACCAAACCATCTTTCACAAGGGAAGCGATCAGTATTTAATGAGGACTGTACAGTACAAGAAGTGTAAGGGCATAGGTTCATAGATCTAGAATGAGAAGGGCTCTTAGAGTCCATATAATCCAGATCTAATATTCAGTATCCTTATATGCTTCCTATAATCTGAACTTGTTCATTAAGAGTTCCTTCCTACTCCTCAGGCACTTTTTCAGTCATGTCGAACTCTTTGTTGATCCCATTTGGGATTTTCTTGGAAAAGAAACTGGGGTGGTTCACCATTTTCTTCTCCAGCTCATTTTACAGGCAAGGAAACTGAGGTATACAGGGCCCAATGTTTTATAGATGGAATAACTGAGGCCTAGAGAGGTTAAGTGACTTGTTAGTGGTCACACAGGTAGTAAAAGCATCAGAAATGGTAATATGAACCCAGGTCCTCTGACTCCAGAGCTGGTGCTTTTTCCACTATACCACGATGACAAAATAACAGATACATAAATAGACATACAAATCTAGTATAAATTGGGCTCCTGAGCAAATGGAATCAGAATCACAGAATGTGATAGTAAGAAGGAATCTTAGCAGCCATCTAGTTCAACCTGTGCATGAAAGGATTCCTCACTATAACAAGCTGGACAAATGGTCATCCAGGCTCTGCTTCAAGACCTCAAAGGAGAGGAAGATGGCCATCCCCAGAGGCAGCCCATTCCACTTCAGGAGAGCTGTAATGTTAGGAAGCTGTTCCTGACATCAAACCCCAACTGATCTCTTTGCAACTTCAACACATCCCTCTTGATTCCATCATCTGGGGCCACACATAACACGTCCAGTCCCTCTTCCATGTGACAGCCCTTCAAAGACTTGAAGCCAGTTATGTCTTTGCTAATTCTTTTCTTGCCCAGGCTAAACACCCCCAGTTCCTTCATTTAATCCTCATATGACATGGACCCAAGGAATTTCACTATCCTGGTTGCCTAGACATTCTGCAGCTTATCAATGTCCTTTTGAAAATTTAGTGTTCAGAAGCAAACACGCTGTTTCAGATGAGGTGTAATCATCATCAGGTGGAGTTCCAAAGGAGAGTGGAACAATCACTTCTCTACTCCTGGAATCCATGCCAGGAATAATGTAGCCTAAGAACATATTGGTTTTTTAGTTGCCACATCACAGCACTTACTCCTCTTAACAATTCTAGATTATTGTCTCATAGATCTTGACCCCTCTGCCCTCTTTTCTGTCTCACTCTTACAAGTAGCAATTCCTGCAGGAGACAGAGTGAACAGAAGTATTGCCCCATAGCAGAATTGTCCCTGTGTCCATGCAATCCATTTCGATCCCCTGACCTCCCCGTGATAATCTCCTTTCCAGGTCCATGCCTTTCCATCCTTCAGGGTACCAATTTCCTCAAGAACTCTAATTCCCCTTCTGCAGGGGCAGGATACTGTCCATGGAAGCACAATACCTTCTCACAGGGAATGTGGTAACTCTGAGTACCAACTCTGCCAGTTCTATAATCCTCATATTTCTTTACAGAATATATCACCTCCCCTTCATGGGAGTGCTCTTCAACGAGACCACACACACACACACACACACACACACACACACCACTAAATCAAGATTTCCTCCTTTCTTTCCTCCAATTCCAATTACTTATCCACTACTCCTTGCCCATTGTCCCATTGCCAGTCTTAAAGGGCTAACTCACAGTGATCTTACAGTCTACAAAAACCTTTAGTTCTTTTTCTGAACAAATGCTTTCTAACCATTCCCTCTCCATCTTATACTTGTGAAGCTGATTTTTTTATCCAAGTTTAAAATTTTACACTCACCCCTACTGAACTTCATCTTATTAATTCAGCCCAATGCTCTACCCTGTCCTTTAGCCTTTTAGATCTTGACTTTGTCATCCAGTGTGAGAGCTATTCCTACCAGAATGGTGTCATCTGGAAATCTGATGAGCATATCATCTATGCCTTTATCTAAATCATTTATAAAAATGGAAAAGAGCACAGGACCAAATACAGATTCTTGGAGTACTCCACTGAAGACCTGCCACAGTGTCATGGAACCACCAGCAACTACTCTGATATCTGGCCATCCAAATGCATCTTATTTTATTCTAGTCTAATACATATCTCATGATATTCTCCATACAAATTATATGAGATACTTTGTCAAAAGTTTTGCTAAATTTAGGCAAACTACATTCCTCTCATCTACTAGCTTAATAATAATGTGAACTATCAACTCAACAAGGAATTCATAAATCAAAAATTACTCCTATCAAAAATGAAAATGTAATACTTTTCAGTAATCTTTAAAAGCACAAAGCACAATTATCTGCACCTTTGCTAGGCCCAATGAATTCTGACTAAAGGTGAAGCCATGTGTACTTTCCAGCAAAAAGGGGAAGAACATGAGAAGAGGACCAAGGCTCTGCATCTCTGCTCAACCCTAGGAAAAGGAGAGGAGAAAGTGAAAAATATAAGAAGCTTCTTTGGCTCAGCCTGGGAGAATAGGAAAAGTGGGAACAGAGACAAGAGACTTCTCCCTTATGGTCAGCCATAGGAGGAGAGAGCAAGGAAGAAAGAAAGAGACAGATTCAATAAAACCCATCCAAAGCCACATCTACCACTTCTGGTCTAATCAGACCACATACCTCAGCTCTACTTCTGTTCCCAATAAGGGCAAGGCAATGCTTATGGACACTGAAAGCTTTGTTAGGGAAGAAGTCAGTTTGAAACAAAAGGGTATGACCCCATTATATGAAGAGAAAGTCACCTCTTCCAACATAGTCCACATGATTCATTATAGACCACTGTACTGAATTAAGGGGAACTTCCATATTTTAATGATTTAAATGATCTTTAAAGAAGGTATATCATCAAATGCATTCAGTGTACCCTAAGGACCACTGGGCCTTTCCCTGTGCCCTAACATTGCAGCCTTCTAGATTATAGATTCCCCTATTAGGATTTAAGCTCCTTGAAAACAAAAATTGTCTTGCTTTTTTCTATGTGTATCTCTAGATCTTAACAGAATTATTTGCACAAAATAAACATTCAACAAGTGTTTTTTTATTAATTTCATTCATTCATTTAATACTGTTACTACACTGTTAAACTTAATTGGTATTTCTTTAAAAAAAAAACAAATTATACAACAAATAGAAGTTAATGGTTTTACATACAATCTTTTTCTGCCTGAATCTACCTTGGGCCACTGAACTGCTATCACAGTGTCCTTAGTTTGAATTTCCCAATATTAACCCCTAGGTTTACCTGACAAAGTACTCATCCAGCCCCACCCCAGCCAGCCAACATCAAAAACCTATGTAGTAAAACTAGCCACTAGCCTCATTTTTGCATGTTTATTACAAATTAAATGAAAATAGATTACAAAATAAAGCCACAAAAACCATCAACATTTCTATATAGCAATAAAAAATTCCTGAGGATATAATAGAAAGGGAAATTCCATTGAAAATAACTACAAAATGAATAAAATATCTGGTAATCAATCTACTTCAGCATAATCAAGACTGGTATAGTTAAAATTACAAAACACACTTCAAAGAAATAAAGTAAGTAATTGGAGGCATATTCAGTGTTCATGACTAGGTCACGCCAATATAATGAAAATCGCGATACTAGGTAAATTAATTTACAGATATTTACTATACCAATCAAAGAGATAGCTTATAAATCTAGATAAAATATTAACAAAATACATCCAAAGACTTGAACCTCAGGGGAAATAACAGAAAGAGAATGTAAGAATGATGGGAGAGTAACACATCCATTTAGAGAAACAGTGGCCCAATGTTGCTTATTTCTGCCCTACTGAGTAGTGTTTCCAGGGCATACCCCTGATTATTCTGGTCCATCCTGAGAACATATGAAAGACAGTAAGTATATTGTTATAGTCATATTACTATAGTATAATATTTTTTCTTCTTCATATTTGGAAGAACCAAAATAACCTGACTTTGTTCAGCTCTACAATATCCCTTTTTGAAAGCAATGCATTCAAAGCTGTCCCTTCTACTTCCAGTTGCTTCACAATTACAGGAGGAAATCACATGTCAGGTCAACAATGGCAGAATGTTTGAACCTCTCTACCCACATCCCATACCTTCTATTATGTTACAAGGGAGCTACCCCTCACATCCAGAAGCAGCAATTCCAAAACCCAACACAGGAAGCTTCTATCTGTTCTGTTTATCAAACCTAGCCACCTTCTAGATCAGTTGGAGGATGTTATGTGCAGATCCTTATCCTTGAGGTAGATGATCCATAGGGATCTCATTCTGTATCTGATCTATTGAAGGTCTCTAGCCCTGTAACATCCTGTCTGTCTGTCTGTCTCTGTCTCTGTGTCTCACTATCTCTCTCTGTATCTCTCTGTCTCTGTCTCTCTCTCTGTCTCTCTCTCTCTCTCTCACACACACACACACACACACTGATCCTACACACCTTTCCATTTCCCCAGTGTTCTGAGTATGCATAGCTTATTCCAGCACTAGTTCAGAGGAGATGGGACTCATCATTTGTGTCCCTAGGAGAAAAATTCCCTTATGTAAGGCCACTTGTATATCTGTGTGAGACTAGAGAAATGTGGAAGTGACTACTGATCAGAGTTGACTTGGAGCTTGTCTGGAGAGACTCATATTTGAAAGTGTAATTTTGAGGCCCCATCTCTGCCTAAAAAATAGAAGGAATTGGTAGGCATAACAATAATAATAATATTTAATACTTACATGGCACTTTAAGTTTATAAATAATTTTATATACATAACATTATTTCATTTTTATAATAACCCTGCAAATTAACTAGCACAAGCATTATTATCCTCATTCCACTGGATATATGCAGAATCTAAGGCTCACCTTGTCAATGACATAGCTAGGTCTTGAGGTCTTCCAACTCTCAAGTGAGGTCCTCTTTCCCCTATACTAGGTCTGTCTTGGGGTTGGGGGGGAGTTTAAAAATAGGATCCCCAAATACTAATTGAAAGGAATGGACATCATTATTCCTGTTTTTTAAGATGACTCAACAGCAGAAAGACATAGCTACGTGCAAGATTTGTAGCTGAATTATTATTAGATCTGGAAATGAAGGTTATGTGAGACCCACATTCTTCCCACTAAGCTAAAGGCTTCACTGTTTCACTTCAAAATAAATGAGACTTACAGATAATTTATTTTAACACCACTCAAATTAATCTTTGTTTTCTGGGAAGTCAAAGTATATATTTTCAAAACGGTCCTTCCAGCTAAAAATAACTAGAACCTTTATTTCTGCCCAAACAGGTGGGACTCTTCAGATAAATACTTTGTTTTTCTTCCATAGTGATTCATTAAATCAAGACATAAAGGGAGGAAAAGCCAACAGAATTTATAGAAACAATTCTAGTGAAGTCTAAATGAACACAACACTCACCCAAAAAATAAAAAGGAGAACAATTCCTGCCCATTGACAAGAATACCTCTGACCTATTTGCTAAACTCATAATAACATATAACCATGGGTACTCATTATAACACAAGCACAACAATGCCTTAAATGAAGATGGTGGTCTTGATTTTTGAGATGTGTTTTTCCTATCTGTGCTCCCTAAGGGGCAAAACACAGGAGTTAAAATCAGGGTTGAGAGAGTCTGGGGTCTAGATTACATGGCTTCAAAGCTATTAAATTACAATTGTATAATTTGGATGGAGTCTACATGATTTGTGGGATAAATAATTTGCACCCATTACAGGAAAAGTGCTCCTAAATGCATTTCTTTGTCATTGCTGAATTTTATTCTTAATGGACAAACCACAAAACTGTACAGAGAAAACATTAAAATTAGAAAGGCTTAGGCAAATTAAACCCCTGTAGAAGGGGCTTTCCTTTCTGTGATGTCTGTGGTAATATGGGAAATTCTCACTTGGGGCATTTGAAGAGAATGGGCCGGAATGTTTATGCCTTTCTGCTTCAATTCACAAGCTTGGGACTCTATGTTATCTATCTACCCCTATTCCATCAGCATGCCAACCACATCTACACACAGGAGTCAAATCAACCTATTCACAAACACTGACAGCACTTGCTCTCATGACATATTCTGCCTTGTATTAAAGTTCTACCCATCTTTCCAGGCCTGAATAAAATTCTTAGTCCTCTATGCATCCTTTTATAAATACACACACAGACACACACACACACACACACCACCCACACTTCCACCCCCAACCCCCTCCACCACCCCAACTCCAATCTAGGGCTTGTTTAAGAAAAACATTTAATCAGGAAGCAGACAAGCTCAGTTCAAATCCCAACTCTTCTATTTGCTGCATGTGTGATCTTAGGCAGGTCACATCAACTCAACAATTAAGTGCCTACAACATGTTAGGAACTGTGAAACACTGGACATATAAAGATTAAAAAAACAGAGTTCCCAACCTTGGGAATGGTACATTCTACTAGAAAGAAACAATATGAAGGCTAATGCATGAATAAAAGATAAATACTAAGGCACTGGGGTGAGGCACTGGGAAAATCAAGACTTTTAGAGGATAGTCATGGACTGAGTCCTGAAAGGAACCAGAGGATACAAAAGGCAGAAGCGAAGAGGGAGAGCATTCCAAATACGGGAGACCAGCAGCCCATGCCAAAGAATGGTTGCAGGAGATGCTATGTGGTGTATGGGGAACAGTAAGTGGACAAGTTTGGTTGGTATAGTGTGTGAAGGGGAGCAATCTGGAAAGACAACTTGGAACTGGGATTATAAAAAGCTTTAAATTCCAAATGGAGAAGTCTGTATTTTATCTAAGAGGCCACAGGGAAACACTAAATTTTCTTGAGCAGTAGAGTGACCTGACCAAAACAATGCTTTGGGAATATCAATTTAGCAGCTGTGTGGAACATGCATTATAGAAAGGAAAGGCTGGATGAATAAAACCATTAAGAAGCTATTACAATAGTCCAGGAGAGAGCTGATGAGGGCTGCAACTGGGAGTAAGGTGAGGGTAGGGGTAGGGTTTGGCCATGTGAATTTAGAGGATGAATGGATGCAAGAGATGTTGTGAAAGGAAAATCTATGACACTTGGCAACTGATTGGACTTAACCTCTGTGAGCCTCAGTTTCCTTTACCATAAAATGAGAGGCTTGGATTACATGATCCCTACTTCTAAACCGTATAGGCCTATGAATCTAAACTCACAGCACTTTGTACCTTCCTGGGTTCTTATCAAATTTTAATTTGTATTACAGTTAGGACCAGAACCCTTACAGAGTAATCTAATTGGGTTAAAATTCCTGGATCAATCTGCTTACCTTGGTCTTACAGATTCTGTCCATGAATCACAGCAATAGTGAAATGCACACCTTATACTAAAAAGGAAAGGGTAAGAAATCTGCTGAGACACAGCAATGCTTTATATGAAGATGATGATTGAATTCCATTGCTGTAAAACACCATGAGAAAACTCTGTTGCCCATCTTATTGCTTAAAATTGTAAACACAGTCTTCCCTGAAGACACAATCTGCCTGGAAAGCTTACCTGGTATTACATTTTGCCATTGGCTATGACTGCAGACGTATTACTATAAATATACTACTATTACCCATATATAATGAGATAAGCGTCCACTTTCCAGCTCGCTTGGCAAGGAAAACTACTGGTAACTCTTGCCTTACAATTGTCACAGTTTAGTGAAAGACTAAGCAAACATGGTGTTTCTCCAAGTCCAGCTTCATGTTCCAAACTGAAGTTTCCTTCCTCCATCTTCACACTGGAACATGCCTGCCAAATGGGCACTGAAAGACTGAAAGGATTAGATTTCCAGAAACATATAGACCCACAGTGCCCAAGAGGAAGCACATCTTCACAGGACATGGGAAGGTAAGAGCCCAAACTTAACCATTCCATAGATACCCAAAGTCTTAGCTTTAGGAGGTTAGTTATTTTTCACGGGTAATAGCCCAAATGTATACAATACTCCAAAATCTGGCATGCAAACTCAAACATTTTTGTAATCTCTGTTTACAAAGCACACAGAAATATTAAAGCAGGCTTAACAGAGGAGTGCTTATGCATATTAATGAACCTAAATTCTAAATCTAGGCTTTAGAAACAAAAAGGGTAAAAGAAGGCTCCTTTCAGACTAATTTGTTTTAAAACAAGATACTTTGCATGTCCAATAGCAGAGGAGATGAAGAATATATTGGAGAGAGGAACACACATTGGCTTGGAGAGTTTCAATAAAAGTTATGGAGCATAAGATCTTTTAAAATTCAAGGATGAAATTCCATTAAATGTCTAAGACTTTTAGGGAGCTATATTTCATTAGTCAACTGAGTTCACTAAGTGAGATGAGAGATTATGGTTCATAGAATCATAGTAAGTCAGAGCTGAAAGGACCATAAAGAGCTCATCCAATCTTATCTCCCTGCATTCTCAGGTAAGGAAACTGAAGGCCAGAGAGAAGAGACCTACCCAAATAGCTGATGTGTATTAATCCCTTTCATGGATCCATTTAAATAAAACTCTTATTTTTCCCTTTCCCAATATTATACTAAGGGGCAGTTAGGTGGTGCAGTGGATAGAGCACCAGAGTCAGGAGGACCTAAGTTCAAATCCATCCCCAGACACTTGACACTTACTAGCTGTGTGACCCTGGGCAAGTCACTTAACCCCATTGCCTAGTCAAAAAAAAAAAAAAGATTATACCCAAACCTTTCTAGAACACAAATGTTTTGATAAGAAAGTGACAAGAATACATCTTTTCAAAACAGTCTCAACAATTAGACTCCTTCAGTGGACCAGAGCCAGAACTATAGAAAGCTTATTTTGACCAATCAATTCAACACGCAGTCACTGAAAGCCTACCACTGAACCACTATGCAAAGTACTATGTGGGCTACAAAGGAATAAAACAAAGTCTCTACTTTCTAAGCGCTTACAGTCTTGGCTGACACGATAAGATATCTACCCAGAAATACACTTCAGAGGGACAAAGTGCTATGAGACTTCAGAGAACATTTCTGGCTAGAGGAGTTGACTGGATAGAGAATCTGAACAGAACAGAGTTCTTAGTGGGAAATAGCACACAAGCTGGACCTTGAGGGACAGGCAGCATCTCAAAAGGCAGACACAGTGGAATAGGATGAAGACTATGTTCCAGTCACTGAAACAGGAAAAGGAAGAATGAGTATGAGGAATGGCAGATAAGCCAGTTTTCCAGAGGACATAAAGCAGGGTACTATGAAGTAAGGCTGGAAAAAACATGTTGGAGTAAGGTTGTCAAAGACTTTGAATGCTAAGATCAATAACCAGAATGTCATTTAGGTAATGGGGAGCCACTGACAACTTGTGATGATTCCAAGAACTGATCCCAGTTCTGGAGCATATTTCTGCTAAATCAGCATTTAATTTAACATAAGCTACCCATGGAAATTCCTCTGTTTTGCGCATAAACAGAGACAGGAAGGTAGGCTACCCATTCCCACTAGAAATATATCCACTTTAAAGCATATTCCATCCAGTCAACACACACTGACATCTGAGAATATTTTAACATGCTAGAATAAAATAGTTGGGATCAACTAAACTGTGGATTAAAGAACTTGGAATAGATTTTAAATTCTGGGCAAGGAGAAATTATTTCTGCTACCATTAGTCTGTCAACATAAGAGATGCAATCTCCATGCCTTCCTGTCCTGCTACCTATACTCTCCTACCCTCTCCTTAATACAAATAGTTTCCTTGCACCTAAAAGCAACAAAATTTTATTCTGGCTCATCAAAATTCTCTTGTTTCTTCTTTCCTCTGAACAGAAATGGTCACTCTAAGCAAACAAAGATGAGTGAGGGGGAGAAAACCAAATAAGAAAGCAAAGAAATTAGGTATGATGGAAACTTCTTTCTGGTTTACTGCTCCTGGTTCTGCTCTTCTACACTCTCTTTCTCTGCTGTTGTCAAGAGTTGCAGCTCTGGAGACAGGAACAACTAGGCATGAGAGACGGCTGTCCAATTCAGTTGAATCGTACTGGACAGATAACTATTGGTCAAACATAGGAACATTAGCTGAGAAGGAAACTAGATACCAGCTGGCCCAATCAGAGCACCTGCATAGTAAGAAGTAGAGTCAAGATTCAAACCCCTGCACTCTAGGTCAGTGCACTTGACACTGTATTCTGCTACTTTCTCTTTTAAGCCCTTACTACATGTATTATACTATGTGTTCCCTCAAGTTGGGCCTTCCCCAGTTTTCCAGATATGTCTAAATTGTCCAGCTGTGCCCACAGAAACCTTCCCTGTCCTCCGAGATCCAATTCAAATTTCACTTTTGCCATGAAGCCTTCCTTCACCACCTATCCAAGAATGATCTTTTCCTCCACTGGGCTCCTATTATGTTTTATACAACTCACGTGGCACTTATTTCAGCAAACACAGGGAATGTGTGTTGTATTAATACAACGTGCCCACCTTCTCTCCTCCAAGACAATAAGCTCTTCAGGGCCAAGAGTGAATCTTACACATCTATGAATCTCCCAGTGTGCCTGTTCAGTACTCTATACATAGAAATAGATGTTCAGTAAACGCTTCTATCTTCATATCTCTCACATGTAAACCCCTTTTCTCCACTCAAACAACTACTGCCTCATTCAGGATCTCATTATCTCTCACCTAGATTATTGCAACAGCCTCCAAATTCATCTTCCTACTTTGAAACTCTCCATATATTTACATTACTGCTCAAATAGTTTTCCCTAAGTGTATATCAAGTTATGGGACTCCCTTATCCTAGACAACTAGGTGGTACAGTGATTGGAGCTCTGGGCCTGCAGCCAGGAAGAGCCAAGCTCAAATTTGGCCTCAGACACTAATTAATTGTATGACCCTGGACAAGCTACTTAACCTCTGTTTGCCTCAGTTTCCTCAACTGTGAAATGAGGACAACAGCAGCACCTACCTCACAGAGTGGTTGTGAGAATCAAATGGGATAAAATTTGTAAATCAATGGGCAGAGTACCTGACACTTAGTAGGCACTGTATAAATGCTTATTCCTTTCCTCTTATCCAATCAATTACTATTGCAAATAGGATTTTAAAAAATAAACTGGGGCAGCCAGATGGCGCAGTGGATAAAGCACCTGCCCTGAAGTCAGCAGGACCTGAGTTCAAATCCGGCCTCAGACCAAACGCTTGTCACTTACTAGCTGTGTGACCCTGGGCAAGTCTCTTAACACCAATTGCCTAAAAAAAAAAAGACAAAACAAATTAAAAAAAATAAACTATCTTTTAAATCCCTATGTTACCTGGCCTCAAATTATCTTGCCAGCTTCATTGGGTATTATTCTCCCTGCCATGCTCTGCAATCCAGCCAAACTAGCCTTCTCTCTGTTTTTCACACATGACATGACATTCCATCTCCTTTTTTTTTTACCTTTACCTTTGCATTGGCCATCCTTAATGCCTGGTCTGCACCTCCTCCTTACCTCTGCCTCATTGAGTCTTTCTCCTTCTGTAAGACACAGGTTAAACACCATTTTCTACATGAAGTTTTTTCTGATCTTCCTAATTGTTGGTGCACTCCTCAAAATACTTTGTATTTATTTATATTTATTCACTTCATGTTAATACTGTATATATTTATATATGTACTTGTCTGCCTCACCAGAAGTTCCTTGCATGTAGAAATTATTTCATTCTTTACATTCCTAGAGTCTAGCACAGTGGCTAAAAACACAGTAGATGCTAAATAAATATTTGTTGATTGATAAAACACATTACTCACTTCTGAGGGAGGCAGTATAGTATAAAAGAAAGAAAACTGGATCAGCTCAGAGAGAAAACTTCAGACAAAATATCAGATATGGGTCTAATAGTCAAGACACACAGGGAACTAACAAATACATAAGGCCAAAAACCATTCCTCAAGAGATAAGTGATCAAAGGATATGAAAGGGAGTTTTCAAAAGAATTACAAGCTATTAGCAGCCATATGAATATTCCAAATCACTAAATAAGAGAAATGCAAATTAAAGCAATCCAAGGTTTCACCTCACATCCAGCAAATTGGCAAAGATGACAAAAGATGAGAATAATTAACATTGGAAGGGTTGTAGAAAGGCAGATACACTAATGCACTGTTGGTGGAGCTGTGAACTGAACTAACCACTCTGGAACACAATTTAGAATTATGCTAAAAAAGCAATTAATATGTCTATTCCTTTTGATCTAGAGATTCTGCTTCTAGATATATCCCCCAAAGAGGCTAATCATAAAAAGAATGGGCCTATATGCAGCAAAATATTTATCACAATGCTTTCTGTAGCAGGAAAGATCTGGAAACAAAGTAGACGCCTATCAGTTGGAGAATAGCTTGACACATGAATGTGCTGTGAGAAACAATTTGATGAATACATAAAATCATAGGAAGACTTCAATGAACTAATGTAAAATGAATTAAGCAGAAACAGGAAAACAAGTAATTATTAAAAATACAAATGGAAAGAACAATACAATTAAAACTGGATGCTTTGCAATTGTAACGACCATAACTACGATCAACACAATGACCACTCACAAATCCAGAGAATTCACGATGAATCATGCTACTCATCGCCTGACAGAGATGTAATGGGACTCAGAATGTGGATTGAAATCAATATAATTTTTGGGCATGGCCAAAATGAAAATTTGTTTTGCTTGACTATACATGTTTGTAACTGGGATTTTGATTTGGGTTTTTCTTTCTCACTGTGAGAAAGGAGGAGGGAATAGGAAAGGGAGAGAAACTAGACTTTCATTAATCAAAAAAAAATTTAGAAAGATTTTTTTAAAAAAAGAAAAATAAACTATAATGACCAAAAAATGAGAAAGTATACTTCCCTCCCTTCTTTTTTTGAGAGGATAAGTGTTATCTCTGGACTTGAAACACTGCATACTACAACACTGGGCTTGATTGATGTGTTGGTCAGGACTGGTTAACTGTTTTTCCCCCTTTTAAAAATTCTTTGCTATAAGGGATAGCTTTTGGAGAGTAGATGGTGAGAGAGGCAGAGGGGTGGAGGTATATTGGGAAATGTCACCAATGTAAAAAGATTCCAATAAGAATATTCAAAGAAAACTGGAATTAGGGTCAGAAGCAGCTTGGTATGGTGCAAACAGCATGAACTCACATGTGAGAGAACCTGGGTTCATATCCTGCCTCTAATGTTTGGTACCCATGTGACCTTGGGCAAATCATTTGCCCATCCTGGGCATCAAATTTCCTCATCTTTAAATTGAAGTAGTGTGTACATACATGGCCTCTGAGGTCCCTTCCAAATATATCTATGGTTCTAAGAGTTCTGGCTTTGACTTTTATGACCTACACGACCTTCTCTGAAACTCAATCTCCTCATCTAAAAGTGTGGGTATTAATATTTGCACTATTTTCATCACATGATTACATAAGGAAAGCATGCTGTGAACCTAAAGGTACTATAGGAATGTGAGTTATTACTCAGAAACTTCTTATGATTCTCCAACTGACAAAACAATCCAACTGGTTTGTTTCTGTGAACTTGACATCTCTCTATTCCCTCCTATATTTCTTATCCACTCCCCCCACCCCACTGGCTGCCTCAATAGTCTCAAATCACAATCCGTCCCCCTTTGCTCCAATTACAGGACCACAGACAGCTATGGTCTACATTATTCAGTTTGTGGCTCCTGAAACAAAAACACTTCATTGGCTTGTCATGCATCAGGGCTCCAGAGAAGAGGAAGTAGAGTGTAATAAGGAACAAAAAGAGAAGTCACAGGCCACTCATATGGTCCATGTGGACAGCAGGCTTACAGAGCTCTAAGAATCTTAACAGGAGAAAAGGGAAAGGGTGTGTTAGCAGGGGAAGAGAAATATCTCTTCCCTCCTCCCCCTGAAGAATACATGGGTTAAAGCCAGAGAGGACAGTCCTGGCTGTTCCCCAGGTGCCAGCAAGGGAGCCTCCACCTGGCAGAATGCACAGTTGAGCTAATAGTTCATTTTAAAGGCCAGATCCCAGATGCCCAAGTTCCAAGCCCCACATGCCCTCAGGAGCCTCCATAGTGCTGCACACAAAGCCAACCTCGGAGTCCCTCGACAACATTATTTTTTCTGAGAGCCGCACACAGCTCTTAGCCAGAGGGAAAAGGCGATATTGCCATGCTTGACTGTTCTTTACTCTGCTATTTAACTCTTTTGAGAACACATGCCCCTACCTCTGTATCACTCATTGACTCTGCACCTGCTGCCACAACGTTGACATGCTGACAGCAAATGCCAAGAGTGGAGGGGAAGGCCAGGCCCATTTTCTCCCAGCAGCAATGTTTGAGGGGACAAGCTCTGACCATTTCCTCGGCATGCCCAAACCAGTAGTGCCGGCCAAAGTTTTCATCTCATTCATCACGTTCCTAAAAGCCTTGGTCCCCAGAGGCAAACCCAGATGCCCATTAAGGGAAAGATGTACTCAGTCCCAGGATGTGCAAGTAAATGGCAAAGCTGCTGAGACAATTTCATTCATTAGACTACTTCCTGGATTCACACCAAGGGCCCAAGATAAAGGCTAAATGGCAGCATTCCCCAGGGTTCAGGTAGCACGGATATACTTTCTACTCTTGCTTCCAAAGGAGTTAAAGAAAATTATTCCAATAAATGGGAAGAACTTGGTCCCATAGTAGTTCAGAGAGGAGCTTCTTAGTTTCAGAAAACGAAATGTAAATCCTAACTTGAAAGCAAACGGACCCCCCTGGAGGAAGCAAGAAAGTTAACTACAAAGGGATTCTCAGCCACCTTCAATCCATTTCATAAGGTCATAGATTTAGAGCTAGAAGGTAACTAGACCAACTCCCTCCTTTTACAGATGAAGAATCTGAGGCTAAGTGACTTATCAAGGTGAGCCAGGTAGTAAGCAGCAGAGTCCTCTGAACCCTAAAACACCCCTTTTTTCACTCCATCACTCTAATAACTGATATTCAACAAGTATTTGTTAAGTACCTACTATGTGTTAGCCCTGGAGGTACAGACAAAAACAAAAGAGTCTCTGCTTTAAAGAAGCTTACATTCTACTGGGGAAAATATTATATTATACATTATTATATATTACTATTATATTATTATACATTATTATTATATATATAATATATTATGTGCATGAGTAAATATACCAAATAAGTACAAAATAGTTTTGAGGAGATTGCTAACAACTAGAGAAATTGGGAAAGACTTTTTTAAGGAGACAGCCCTTCAAAGCTATCTCAAAATGAATTAAGGATCCCAAGAGTCAAAAGTACAGAGGGAGAATATTCAGGCATGGCACATAGAGGCTGCGCAAAGACATAGTGGCTATGTCTACAGCACTTCTTGAAGGAGATGAGCAATAATAGGAGGAGAAGCCCAACTCTCCTTGCCTGACTTATCAGAAGGCATGGACCTTGAGGGAAAGTGTGCCTACAGAGAAGGTGAGATGCCTCTTCAACAGTCCAACGAATTGCCTCATGTTCTGATAGTTTAAGTATCAACTACCTGGGAGAATATAATATTTATTTATAAGATACTGTATCATGTTTATGTCTTTGTCAATGCATGCTTGTGAGTCTTTAGTGTTTTAAGCACTTCTCCTGTAAGGAGGAAATAAATGGCTGTGCTGTACCTGGAAAGGAAAAAAAAACAGCAGAGGCAGGAAATGGAATGTCAAATTCAGGGAGTACCAAGTCAGACAATTTGGTTGGAGCATTGTCTTCTCCTAAAAATAACTAGCCAGTACAAGGTTGTCTCTAAATGGAATTCAAATTATTTTATCTCGAGGATCCTGGAACATCTCTTGAGAATAACAGTGACAGTGGGAGGGAGAAGCCATAAAGCCTCAAACTAAGATGACTTGCTTCTGGTGAAGAATAAAGGAGGCTCTTTCTTACTCGGGCTTTAAGCAGGACCAAGTTAAAAACCAATATTTTAATTCATTCAGCTAACACTTTTAATCTATAAATACAAGTGGAATATGAGAAAGCCCCTGCTCTCAAGAAGTTTGCAGTTGAATTGGGGAAAGGACAAATACACAAATAATTGTGATTCAAAGGCTAGTGTAGAAGAAGCAAAGGAAAGAATCAAAGAAAGTAAAACAAGAAAATTGAGGAAGGAAGGATTACTGACACCTGAAAATGGGATGGGGAAAGTAAGGACTGGAAGATGTTATGAAGAAAGGAGCAGCCCTCGAGTTAGACTTTGAAGAAGGAGAGAGTACGAAAGATGGAGATGGGCAGGAGTCACTTGTTCCAGACAAGAGAGACAATGCAAACCAAAGCCACAGAAGGTGGGAAAGAAGCAAACAAGAAAAGATCAGTGAGAAAGAGAGAGTGAGTGAGGGAGGGAGAGGGAGAGGGAGAGGGAGAAGGAGAGGCGAGGGAGAGGGAGAGGGACAAGGAAAGGGAGAGGGACAAGGAAAGGGAGAGGAAGGGGGGGGGAGAGAGAATAAATGGGAAAATACATTCTAAAAAGGATCAGGCAAAGAAGACATGATGTGGCTTTGTTCTCTTCCCCAAACTTGCCCCTGGACTGTAAGTCTCCTCAACTATGTCCACTCTTGAAATAAAAAGAAAAAAGCTGTTGCATTACCATCTGAACTCCCAGTTTTAAAGAGTCCTGCACTTTGCCCAATCTTAGATTGAGTTTAGGATTGAGACAAGTTGTTGTGGTGGATAGCACACTCAACTTGGAATCAGAAAGACTTGAGTTCAAATCTTCTGTCAGATAGTAACTAGTTATATGGCTGTGGACAGCACTGAGGCACTTCTCTGTGCCTCTGTAAAACGATCAAATTAAAACTCAATGATCTCTGGCTTCCCTTTTAGCTCTAAAGTCATGATCCTATAATCTCCTTCTATATAGATCCTAATGATCCTTCATTCCTTCCTTCACTCATTCAAAAATCCTCACTTAGGATTGTGAGTGAAAAGAAAACTCATCAAGTCCAATAATGCTACTGATTTTTTCTCCTGTACTGTACTGATTTGATGCCCATTTATTAAGTGCCTACAGTGTACAAAGCAGCGTGTGACACACTGGGGGATAAGACACAGCCATCGTCCTCATGAAACTCAGTCAATTAGGGTGAAGACATATTGAAAACTACAATAGATAATTATATAATAAATACATTAGAGAGATGTTGCACATGTTTCTTCATCAAACACCTCATAGGCACCTACTGTATACAAAGTCCTCTGCTATGGTCTGTGGGGGAACAGAAAAATGAGAACAGTAATAGTATTTATATAGCACTTTAAGGTTTGCAAAGTGGCTTGCATATATTATCTCATTTTATCCCCAGCAACCCTGTAAGGTAGGGTTACAGATGAGAAAACTGAAGCAAAGAGTGATTGAGTGATGCCCTGGGTTCAACAGTTAACAAGCAAGATTCAGATTCAGATCTTCCTAATTCCAATCCAGTGCTCTATCCATTATATCACTCAGCTGTCTCAAGGAATTGAAAGTTGATCAGGCAATGTAAAACACATGTACAATTATATAATCCAACACTTCAAGGATCTATTATTTCTTCAGTACAGGACCTCCCTCCGACACAGATAGCAATCATATAGTGTCTTTGTAGACAGTCTTCTTAAATTATTGTAAAGAAAAAAATAATCACTTTATAGCCAACCCTCTGCTGATGACTCTCCACAATTCCCTGCATGAGTCCTAATGTAACAAGCACACAATCTATTATTAGGTCAATACTCTAAGTCCCTCCAATTTGGTAGGAGCTATGAAATCCTGTGCTCTGATGGCATAGCCCTCAAGAACTCAGGATGACCTCAGTATCTTGAAGACTCATTGGAGGCTAACAGCAGACAGACAAATAACTTTAATACAAAACAGAATGCAGCAGGAGTCCAAAAAAGGGTACAAATAAAGGGCTATGTCCAGAAGAGGAAGGGAGGCTTAGAGTTGGTTGAAGAGATCAGGGAAGACTTCATAGAGAAAATGGCAATTGAGCCAAGCCTTGAAAAATGGGTAGTGATTTCTATAAGTGAAAAAAGATGTGGGGAAGGGGAAAAGGTTTAGCTTCCAGGCAGTGGGGGATGCCATATACAAAAAGGGGATCAGCAATAGTCTAGAGGGGCTACAGTTTAAGCTATGTAAAAGCAACACGTAGGATAAGAGGTCCAAAAAGTTAGTCTGGACTGGAGTCATGGAAGATTTTCAATGCCAATCTAAGTTGTTTAGGAGCAAAATATGTTTGATGTGTTTAGAGATAATGAAGGGCAGTTAATGATGTAATTCCTAATTTGGGTCTTTACCAACAGTACTGTTTCCCACAGTATTTATGGGACAAGGAAAACTACAGATCAAACAACTTTTTTTCTGTTCATTAGTTTTATACCTGTGACTTCTTTAGTGAGGAACTTTTAGCATATGAACTCTCTTTCACTAAATGGTAGATCATCTAAAAAACCACCTTAGAAAGTTGCCTGGAACACTAAAGTAAATTAACAGCTATGGTCACAAAACTAGTTTGTTTCAGAGGCAGGACTTGAACTCAGATGAATGAACAAATTATCGATGTAGAGATGGGTACAGTGAAAAGGCACTAACTAAGCCCTGTGTGCCAGACACTGTGCTAGGTGCTAATGATATAAATATAAAATTGAGGCAGTGCCTACCCTCAAGAAGCTGACACTCTAATGGAGGAGGCAACACTTACAGGGATTGGAGGCCAATGAAGAGTCACCCGGGATTGTGAGTGAAGCCATAGGGTTAATCCTAAGGCCCTCTATCCGCCACCCCATGCTGCCTCTTAGTCCTGTTTGTTGGTGGTGCTGTTGGACAGAATTCATGGGAGGAAGGATCCTGAAGGATCAATATGAGGACTTCACAGCCAGTCAATCTCTCTATGTTGAATACAATGCTAATACTGGGTGTAGTCAGACTAGAAGATTCCAGGCATCCAAATCACCACTAACTTCCTTCTCCCAGCTCACCCATATCAATATAAGGTGGGTCCAGAGGTGACTGTGATCACAGCTATGATACAGAGAATAAGATATAGAAAGACTCAGTTATTCCCCCTCTACACATACATGGCCAGCCTCTTCAGTGGACAAGTTAGAGAGGGTCACACTCTTAAGAGTGGGCAGTTAGGTGGCATAGTGGATAGAGCTTTGAGCCTACTATAAAGAAGACCCAAGTTCAAACCTGGTCTCAGACACTTACTAGCTATATGACTCTGGGCAAGTAACTTAACCTCTGTTTGCATCAATTTCCTCAACTGTAAAATGAGGATAATAATAGCACTTACCTCTCAGAGTTATTGTGAGGAACAAATGAGATATTTGTAAAGTGCTCAGTACAGTGCATACACATAGTAGGCATTATATAAATGTGTGCTTCCTTCCCTTTCCTTTCAAATCAGATGTGATTTCGAAAGCCACTATCAGACAAAATACTAAAGTTGATGATGAAAACTCCAGGTTACATCTCAGATGAATTGGAAAATAATAGACCACATCACTGAAGTGAACCAGATACAAAAATATAGTTTATTTCACACTTTCTGTTACTTGAATAGCTGTGGCCTATTTTATATCACGACTTTGAAATAGCTATTAATGGCCTGAATAAGCTTCCCAAGTGAATATCCACTGTATGTTCCAGATGGAAAAACATAATCAGCAGTAGGCCAACAAGACCCTTACATTAATGTACAGCTCAGTGCTAAACCAATTTACCTGGGACTTTCCAAGACACGGACTATCCACAGCTCTGCAACATGGTGGAAAGATCTTATAACAAGTGGATACAGAGTACAATTCCTTCTGGTTGATACAGTCCCAAGTAGGCACCCAGTATTCTAATTATTTATGTTACCTGCCTTCCTATCAACTAGCATGAAAGTAGTGGGGGAAAAAACACCCAACTTACCATCAGAATTCAATTTAATTCAATAAGTGTTTAATAAGCAACTACTATGTGCCAAACTCTGTGGAAATACCTGGAAATAAACTCAGAAACAGAATAGTTCCTGCCTTCAAGAAGTTTATACTCTTATGGAGAAAGACCTATGACTGAATCTTGATTCTCTCACTAACTGGATGGGTAAGTCACTTCAAGTACATGGCACAGGTGAATATAGCTGGACTTGGAATCAGAAAAACCTGAGTTTGAATCCTGCTTTCAGACCCTTACTGGCTGTGTGACCATGAGTAAGTTGTTTAATTCTCTGAGTTTCAGTATTCTCATTCATCTGTAAAATTAAAGAAATTGACTTTGGCCTCTAAGGTCCCTTCCAATTCTAAATTGATGAGCCCATGACCCCATGATCTTCATCTTAATTCTTTGAGTCTCAGTTTCTTCATCCATAAAGTGGAGGATATTTGTCCTATCTATTCCACAAGGCAGCTATGGGAAGTATATCAGGAAAAGCATGCAAAAAGCTTTCTCACTGTAAAGCGCTACTATCAGTATTCATTCCTCTGGATAGTGGAAGCACCCAGGGCTTTTACCATTCCAACACAGTGAATGACTTTCAATGATTCCTCTACTACATTAATACTTGGATTAAAAGCACAATTAAGAAATCTCAAGTGGAGTAAGTAACACTAAGAATAGGAACTTGGACCAGAATTACAAATACAAATTTATTATATTGACTTCCACCTATATGTCACAATCTAACTACCTCATTTAATAGCTGGGAAAATTGAGACAATGAGTGGCTTACCTGAGGTCACACATGGTTTGCAATTTTGATGTCATTCTCAACTCTTCTCTATCTCTTCAGCCATCTCTTATACCTAATTATTTGCCAAGTCTTCTTGATTCTACCTCCCCAACATTTCTCTCACCTTGCACCCTTCTCTACACTCATACCAACTCCATACCTTAGGTCAGGTCCTCATCACTCACCTCTCTCTTGAACTACTTCAACAGCCTTCTAATTGGACTCCTGGCTTCCCTATCACTCCATTTTCCAATCTTCCACACAGCTGCCTGAATAAGCTTCCCAAAGTATAAGTCTGTCCAAGTCACTCAAGGGGGAAATAGTAAATTACAGACTAGAAGTTTCTTTTGTTTCCAAGTGCCAGAGTTGGAGGTCTCAAAGAGACACAGAAACTGGAAAATTAGGGAGGCAGCTCTTGGGGTGGCCAGCAAATGTGGAAGGAACAGAAAGTACATCAGGGAGGAACTCACCTGGGACATGAGAAGGCTTTGGGACACCTGCCCTTCCATGAAAACTCTCCTGATGCCACAAGGTAAAGATGATCTCTCCCTCCTAATGTTTCTCTGAGCCCTTTGTCTGGATATCTCCTTTGTCTTTACATCACTCTACCTTGTAAAATAGTTATTTGTGTATAAGTTCTCTTCCTTTCCCCTCCCACTAAACTATAGGAACTATAGGTTCCTTGAGAGCAGGACCTGGGTCATATCCATCTTTGTATGCCCAAGACCTAGCACAAAGTAGATAGCATATCACAATTAATAAAACTTAACTTGATTTGAGTCAGAAAGACCTGAAAATGAATTCCACCTCTAAGACTTACTTGTTGTGTGTCCTTGAGCAAATTGTTTAACCTCTCTAAGCCTCAATTTACTCATCTATTAAATGTGGTTACTCATACCTGTACTTGTTAGGAAAACCAAGTGAGTTAAAGTGCTTTGAAGACTTTAAAGTGCAATCTAAATGTCAGATATTGTCATTACTGGGTACCTAATAAATGTTTGCTGAATTGAACTCAACACAGCTTTCCTGACTCCTGGTCCAGCATACTCTCTGTTGTGCTGTGTTCATTTATAACAACATATCGAGTAATTATGTCCAAAAGAAAGGGAAAGACTATTTGAATACAAGCATCTGTATTTGAGACTAGAGGATGACTCCTGACAAAATCGAAAGACCTGGGTCCCAGCTCCACCATTTACTAGCTGTGTGACCTAGCACTAGTCACAACATTCTGTGGCATTCAGTTTCCTCCTTGGGAAAATGAAGAGGTTGGACTAGATCATTTCCAAGACCTTTTCCATCTCTGACATTCTATGGCCTTGGAAAGGGATAAAGGTGTAAAAATCCTTGGCTCACTCAGCTGCAAATTTCTCTCCCAACTCTTCCCTTCACCCAAGATAAAGTTCGTTTTATCCTCATCCCTAGAATTTCAGCACCTCAAGATTAGAGACTGCTCCACTTTTGGTTTTGCATCCCCAGTGCCCAGTACAATGCCAGGCACATAGTAGGCTCTTAATAAATATATACTGATTGGAAAAAATGCCAGAAGATTTCTTTTCTGAGACATGAGATTAATCTTTATAGTTTTTCCACTCATATCACATTTTATTCCAGCTTATAACTGGTTGGAACCAGTCTCCAAAAGGGCATTTTTCAAAGCCCCATCCAGCAGTCATGCTGTCTAGTCCCAGAGGCACAAAACAAGTGACATGCCCAGAAATTACACTAAGCAGCTATCCATCACACCTCTCCACGGCATTCCAACTCCGAGTGAATGATTACTAAGCTCTGCATGCAGTCCACTGAGTGGCTTAATAGCCACTACCCTGTTATTACAATCCAGAATCAATGTATGGTATTATTACTTACACCTGCAGAACAGGCTTTGAAATAACATAGCAAAAACTAAGTTCTTCAGAAAGGGACTTGACTGTATCAATATGGCACTTAATTCTTTCTACTTCCCATTTCTATGTACTCCAACCAGGGGTCATCTAACAGTGGTCCTCAATGTTACATGAGTGCCAGTAGAGTGTTGCTTTAGAGGACACTGGACTAGGTGTCAGGTTCATAGGGTTTATTTTTTTTAATATCTCTTTTAAAAAATTTTTGGTTGCATTTGAGTTCCATGCTGTTTCGCTCCCTCCCTCCCACCCCCACACTAGAGAAGGCCAACATTTGACACAGATATATGTGTGAAACTACACAATACCTAGTTCTGTATATCAGTACTTTCTCTGGAGGTGAATAGCATCTTCCTTCACAGGTTTTTTGTTGTTGATTTGAACATTCGTATAACTCAGAATAGCGTAGTCATTTACATTTACTCTTTTAACAACATTGCTGTTACTGTATACAAAATTCTCTTGGTTCTGTTCATTTCATTCTTCATTATTTCATGCAAGTCTTTTAATGTTTTCCTAAAAATCAACCAGCTCATCATTTCTTACAGCACAGTAGTATTCCATCAGGTTTATAGGGTTTAGAACCCAGAACAAGTTCAATCAATCAATCAATTTATTAAGCTCTTAGTATGTGCCAGGAACTATACGAAGAACTGGGGATCCAAAGAAAAGGCAAAAAGAGGCCCTGCTCTCAAGGAGGGTATGGTAATGGGGAAGACAGAACATACATAAATAGTCACATACAAGATACTTTCAGAGTAGAAGGAAAGGCACTACCAACTAGGGGGACCAGAAAAGGCCAGAGAGAAAAGTGCCCAAAGGATCACAGCACTAGAGATGGAAGAACTTGTCCAAGGTCACATAAGTACTAGTAGAAGTAGGATTTGAACAAATATCCCCTCTGAGTCCAGAAACATATTCTTTCCACTCTACCACTCAGAACCTCAGGCCATATAAGAGAGATAACTTACTCAAAGTCACACAGTAAGAAAAAGATTTTGTTGTTCAGTCTTCAGTCATGTCCAACTCTGTGACCCCATCTGGGGTTTTCTTGGCAAAGATAGTAGAGTGGGTTGCCATTTCCTTCTCCAGCTCATTTTACAAATGAGGGGAGTGAGGTAAGATAAGAGTTGAGTCATTTGACCAGTGTCACACAGCAACTAAGTATCTGAGGCCAGATTTGAACTCAGGAAGATGAGTCATCCTGACTCTATCTACTGTGCCATGATTTCAACCCAGGTCTTCAGCCTCCAAATCCAATGTTCTTTCCAGTATACCATTCTGTATCTTGATCATCAATAACTTGATCTATGATTCTGGACACACATTCCAAACTAATTATCTTTTTCCCTGAGATCTCTCTTCTTCCTAACTGCCCATAACAATGGATAGCACAACCATCTCCCCCACCCCACCCCACCCCTGCCTGCATCCCAGGCTTGCAAGTAGGTGTCATCCTCAATGCCTCACTCTCTCTCACCTTCCATATCGAATCAGTTCTCAGGTCTGGTCATTCGTACCTTTGTAACATCTCTTCTATATGCTCCCTTCACTCCTTTGATATTACTACCACCTTGTTTCAGGCCCTTCTCACTTCACAGCTGGACTATTACAACAGTCAATCTCCATTTCAGTCCATCCTGCACTCAGCTTTCAAACTGAACTTCCTAAGTTACACACATACACACACACACACACACACACACACACACACACACACACACCCCTTTTCAGTAAACTCTAGTGGCTCCTATCATCTCCAAAATCAAAGAGAAAAATCTCTATTTGTCTTTTAAAGACCTCAATAACTTAGGTCCTTTCTACCTTTCTAGTCTACTTACACCTTACATCTCTCCCCCCACCACCATGTACTGTACAATTCAGTGATACTGGCCTTATTGTTCCTTATACAATCTTCTCTCAACTCTGAGCATTTTCACTGACTGTCACTATGCCTGGAATGCTCTCTCTGCTATCAACTTCCTTGCTTCCTTCAAGTCTTTACAAAATTCCCATCTTGTGCAAGGAGCCTTTCCAAGACCTCTGAATCTTTGTATTTCCCTCTGAGAATATCCTCAATTTATCCAGTATATAGCTTGTTTATGTATAGTGTTTTTTTGCATGTTGTCTTCCCTATTAGAATCTGAGCTCCTTGAGAACACAGTTTTTTGCCTTTCTTTCTATCCCCATAGCTTAGCACAGTGCCTAATACATAGTAGGCACTTAATAAATGCTAGTTAACTAAATGAAGTTGTTTATACTCACTGAGCCTCAGTTTCTTCATCTGTCAAAAAGAAGATAGCATTACTTGTTCTACATATTTCATAGAGTTTATATGAGGATCCAATGAAATCATGATAATAGTTTGTTTCTTTATAGCATCTTGTGTTTTTCATGCCTTATTTCACCTGATCCTAACAACCATTCTGTGAGTTAAATACAATAGCTCAGTAAGTCAACAGGTACCTACCATGTTCCAGGCATTGTGCTAAACTATGAGGATAAAAAGGAAAATGACTCAGTCTCTGTCCTCAAAGAATTTATATTTTATTGAGGGAAGTATCATGTGCACATAAAAGTATACACAAAACAAAAACAATTAAACACAAGGTTATTTTGAGGGGGAAACCAGCAGTTGAGGGGATCAGGAAAAGCTGCACCAAGGAGGTGGTATTCGATCCTAGCTTTGAAGCCAACTCTAAGCTCTAAGAGATAGGGGTGAGCTATCAATTTGCAAGGTGAGAAAACTGAGGGGGAGAGAGAAATGAAGTGACTTGCTAAGGGGTCATACTTATCAGAACTAAGTGTGAGAGCCGGGACTGACTTTTCTGAATTGAAATCTGGACATTTACTAGCTGTGTGAGCCCGGGCAAGTCACTTCTCTCTGTTTGTCTTGGTTTCCTCATCTGTAAAATGAGCTGGAGAAGAAAATGGCAAACTACTCCAGTATCTCTATCAAGAAAACCCCAAATTGGGGCATGAGGAGTCAGATACAACTGAAAAACAACTGAAAGTTCTCTGCTCTTCCATATAATACTTGTATGTACTGAGACTCTCAATCCATGTGAGGCAGGGGGAAGGTTTCCAACCTTAAATCACAATATAAAAGTATGTACTCCCTAATGTATCTTTTTTATTATTGACACTAAAGCGCAACTGCTTCCCATAATGAACATTTCCATAGGACTTTTTAACACTTTCATCACAGCTACTTCATAAGGTGACTAGTTCAAATAGTGTCCCCATTTTGCCAACAGGGAGCATCATGCTTAGAGGTAAAGTGGTTTTTCCATGGTTACCCAACTACTAAATGCCAGCTCTGAGACAACCCCAGGTCTTAGGACTCTCAGGGTTCATATATGTTTTTGGTCAAGGTACGTTCCTTCATTCTGTAAAGTAATGGGAGATAATAAGATGAGCACTCAGGTCCCTTTCACTTCTGAAGAACAGTAGATGTAGAGTCAGAGGATCTAGATTCAAATCCCACTTTTGTATGACCTATGTGACTCTAGGCAATTCAGTGAACCTCTATGGACTTCAGTTCCTTCACCTATAAAATGCTGGGGGTGTACTAGATGTCTAAAAGATCCTTTCTAGTTCTTAATTCTTCTGGACTTTCTCTTCTCTTCCCAATGGCTATTTTCTTTTCCTAGAAAAATATTACAATCCCTCCTCCCAATGTGGCTATATTCTTCTCAAGCCTTCCCTATAATACTTCAGTGTAGTATGCAGTTGGACCTTTAAATTCAGAACATTTTGGAGTGATCAGAAAACCTGTGGGTATCATTCTACAATGTTCATTGATTTTGGTCACTGTGACCTCTACTGTAGATTCATTCCTTGCTGTACTATAGATTCTTATAGACACAGCACTCAGATATGAGTCCTGAAGACAGCTGATTTGAATGGACTGTAGGATCATAGATCTCAGGCTAGAAAGGACCTTAGAAGACCATCTAGGCTAGGGCTTATTAGCCTAGCATCCACAGACTCCCTTAAGAGGGTCACAGATGGATTTCAGAGAGTATGTTAACTTGGATGAGGGAATTAGGGAGAAATGGATCTTTTTTTTAATTAATCTTTAAATGAAATTTAGCATTTCCTTTGATTATTTAAAGATACTAATTATCCAAAGAAATACATTGGCTTTACCAAACATAGCACAACTAGCCCTTTCCACACCCCTTATACTCCCTTTTTCATGAGTCAATACCTCAGGGGAAGACATAGAAATATCCACTTAATCTCCATTCTGGATCTCCAAAGGCAAAAGGAATTGCCTTTTCCTTCTCTGGCAACAGGTGGTTGGAAGTATACAGTTTTATCATTTCCATACATGGGTTCAATAGTTCCATCTTCTAAATAGAACCAGAGGATCCTAGAACCACAAAAGGATCTAGACCAGTCTCCCATTCAACACTATAGAACACTGTGATGGTTCTGATGACCTCAGACTGAATGCTTTCAGGGATGAGGAACTCACAATGACCTGTGTGATTTTTCTAGTCCTGCCCATTTATTACCTATCTTGGGCAAAACACTTCCCTCTCTGGAACTGTGTCCTGCTTGTAAAACCAAAAGGTTTGATCAGCTATGACCCTACCAATGGATAGCTTTTCGGACCCTAAATTATTATTCTTTCCATTCACCCATTCACCCAAATATCTTCATGGAAAACAGTGGCAAACAAGTCTAATTAACACAAGAGAGAGAAAAGTCTGTAATTAATCCAGAAGGGAAATGGGAAACCAGTTTTTGTACCTGTTTATGCTCACTTTATAAACAGGCAAAAGCTAATTACTTTGTAGTGCCAGTAAAGTTCACAGAGGGAATTTGAAGCTCTTATCTAATGCCACCTGCAGAGGGGGGGGAACTTGACTGCTTTGAATTATACCCGAGATCAAAGAGCATCTGTGCATATCATTATCATATTTTTTCTCCTCCTTCCTTCTCTCCCTCCCTCCTCCTCCTCATTTATTTCATTTCAGGAAACTGACCTATATTAAGCTAACTACCAGACCTAAGACTTCCACAAACAATTCCTGTCCTCCCAACCTTCTTCTCCAATCACACAGACATGCTGTTTAATATCCATGGGGGCTAAGGCAAGTCACAAACAAATATCATAGGATTTAGTCAGTGCCCCCGAGGCACCTTAAAGATCACCTAGAGGAAAATGAGCTCCATAGAGGAGAGATGAGCTGCCTAAAACCATATTGTTACTAAACAAGAGAGCTTCAAGCTCAGGTTATCTAACTCAATCCATTGTTCTATCCATTGTACCTTGTTGCTATTGACATCAGTTTCTCAACAAGGTGCTTTTAGAAGCAGAAACCTAACAGCTCATCTTTGAACACAGTAGCCAAGAGCAGCCTTCTCTCCATTCCACAATTCCACCTTGGTTTCTGCTCATGAGGTGTGGGTTAGGTATAGAGCAGCATTAATTAGTTATAAATTGAAAGTCATTACCATAATAATGAGGAGATGTGTGAATGTAAGACGTACTTCTTTCATAGTGGTATTTACAAAAGGAAGATGAATAAGGTAATTTGTGTTAAATTTTACTAACAGACCTAGGAGTCATTCACCATATGTAGTGTATGGAAGGGGAAGACACAGAAACATGTTAATATTAAAAGTGAGTCTTGCATAAATTCTTCCCCTTGTTTAAAGGGGCAGGCAAGAACCGCAGAAGAGTAGCATTAAGTCAGCTTTGGGTCTTATAGTAGGAATAAGAGCCCTCCCATATAAGCCAGCTCATCTCCCTACTAAAAGCCAAATAATGGGATGTCTATGGTGGTACAAAAACAAGCAGAAATGTGGTGTATGGAACTGAAAGCAGATTTGGTTAAAAGGTGCAAAAAACTCAGCTATATTTGAAATTCGTTTATAATGGCATGATTAATTTGGGAGGAGAGATAAGGTACTTGCTCAACTAAAGGACCATGGCCTTACCATAGCTTTTGAAAGCTATGGAAAGAAAGGATGCTGAAATCTGACTATCCTTTTAAAAAAAATAACTGTGGAGTACATGTAATCAGAAGGCAAGATATCCAGAATTCATAATAGTAAGCTATACTTATCTTTTGTTAGTTGCCACAGTAGAAAGAACACTGAGACTAGATTCAGTAAAATCTGAGTTCAAATCCAACCTCAGACACTTACCAGCTGTGTGACTCATTGTGTGTCACTTAATGGTTGCCTCAGTTTCTTCATCTGTAAATGGAAGTAATAATAAAACCTACCACACAAGGTTGTTGTGAGGATCAAATGAGATACTATTTGTAAAGAACTTTGAACAGTGCCTGGCACATGGCAAGCACTCTATAAATGCAAGTCAATATTATTTTTTCAACATACTCAGTTCCTCCTTCCTTTCCTTGGAGAGATGTGATACTATAGGTACAGAATGTTACACATATTATAAGAAAATTATTCCAAATGGTTGGTTTCATTTAAACGTGTTTCTTTCTTTCTTTCCTTTTTTTTACAAAGGAAGGCTCATTGGGTAGGCATGGGTATTGTTTGGTGGGAGGAGGAGGGAGTTCTGATAGAGCAGAACAAAACTATCATATATGATGTTAGGCTGGTCACTTAACCTCCCTGGCCCCCAGTTTCCTTATCTATAAAATGAGGAGGATTGGATGGTTTCTGAGATCCCTGTAGCTCTAGTTTTTTAATCCTATACAAAAACAAAAGGCATAAGTAAAATATGTATTTAAAAATATTTTATGTTCCTGAAATAACTGCAACCCAAGACTAGCACTACATAATCTGACAAAGACTGTTCTCAGTGACTATGTTCAGGTTGCTTTAATCAATCAAAGAGAATTTATTGGGTATCATCCATGTACCTAGATTTAGCACAAGCTAAGATTATGTCCTCAAGGTGATTAAACCCACAATGATCCCAACTGATTATTTATTTGGGTAGGGGAGTATTGCAGGGGCAGTGACCTGAACATGCTGCCTTTTGCCAGGCTGAGTTTGAGAAACAATCTATACCCCACCCAGAAATAGGTAGGCTTGGAATAAATAAATATATATGCATATGTATATGTATATATGTATATGTGCCACAGAATCCTGGGACAAAGGGTAGGCAAGTGAGGGAATGAGCCAGTAGGTGGCCAGCATTCTACACCAGGTGCAGGGTAACAGATTTGAAATATGTCCTCCCTCGGAGAAGCTTTCTGAACTAGATGTCAGCACAAAAGATGTCAGGACAAAGCCCCAATCACTCCCATACTAGTTCGGTTATCAAATCACTTTACTTTAAGATAGTTAAACTGATTGCCATAGGGGAAGCCTGTTCTTTTAGGAGTGTACATACATGTGCACATGTGTGCCTGTGCATACACACACACATACACACACACACACAGAGTGGGCTCCCTGAGAGGAAGTAGACATATAGACACATAGAAAGACACAGGCACCAAGAAGGGACCAAGTTAACAAAAAGGAATGGTGAGGATTTACAGAAAGCTTGATTCACTAGCAGCTCATTCATACAGTCCACACACAGGCTCATTCTGACAAATTTTCCAGATGTACTGGTGGAAACAGCACTGGACTTAGACACAAATCATCTGGCTTTGAGTCTTACCTCTGGTACTTACTAGCTGAGTGACCTCAGAATGGTCCAATAACATTTATAAGCCTCAGTTTCCCCACTTGTATTAGGATGATAATACTTGTAACTTGTACAACCTGCCTCACAAATTGTGAGGAAAATCTGTAAATTGGAAAGTGCTGCTTAATGTGAGTTTTAAGTCATATCATTATCATCATCATCATCATCATCATCATTATAAATATAACAAAGGGGCTCACATCTTTTTACTAAGGGGAGCACCTTAGTAGGTGTGGTTCCATCAACTATATGGCAGTATAGTGGAAAGAGAACTAAATTTAGAGTGAAACAACCTAGGTTCAAATCCTGCCTCTGCTAATTACTAGCTTTGTGGCCCTGAGCAAATTTCATCGGGAATACTGTGTTCAGTCTGAGACACAATCATTCAATAACATCCATAAACTAAGGAATGTTCAAAGATGAACAATAAAGATGCAGAAAGACTTCAAATTCATGTCATATGATGATCAGGGAAGGAGCTAGACTTGTTTTGCCTAGAAAACAGAGGACTTGGAGAAGTGAGGGTCATAATAACTGTCTTCGTGTATTTGAAGGGCTGTCACACGGAGGAGGGATAATATTTATTCTGATGACCTCAGAGAGCAGAACCAGGAACAATGGAAATTACAAAGAAAACAATTTAGGCTAGATGTCAGGAAAAATTTCCCTAACAATTGTTGATTGATCAAAAAATAATTAAGTTCTTCTCATGTGGGAGATGATACGCTAGTTCTTACCATGCTAAGTGCTGGGGATACAAAGAAAAAGCAAAAACAGCACCCTACCCTCAAGAACTTACATTTAGATGGCAAAACAAGGTGTACATAAATAAAAACATGAGTAGGTGAAAAGTAACCTGAAAGGAGAAGGCTCAAGAAGCTCGGGAGAGGTGAGGAGACTGGGAACAACTTTCTGCAAAAGGTAGTGTTTAAGCTAAGTATTAAAGCAAGTAAGGGAATCTAAGAATTAGAGCTATGACAAATTGAAATTGGCTTCTTGGAAGTCTTCAAGCAAAGGCTAGACAGACACTTGTGCACATTTTAACAGGGATTCCTTTCATGTATGGAATGTATCAAATTCTGTGATTCTGTTACATTGCTTCTCTCAACCTCAGCTTCCTCTTCTGCAAAAATAAGAGGAATGAACTAGATGACCTCTGAAGTCTCTTCCAGCTCTAAATCTGTTATCTAGGGTTTAACCTCAGCTAGAGAGTACAGGTAATTGTTTGTTTACCTGCTGGTGACAGAGGAGTTCCCAGACCCTTGTGCTCTTGCTTCAGGACCAAAGACAGCTCCTATTTGCTAGCAGAAATTCCAGAAAGTCCTCCTATGCTGCGCCTCAGAATTATGGAAAGGCTCCCCAGTGGACAAAAGAAACCTAGAGGTTCAGTTTCAGTGTATGATTGCCACTGCACTTCAATCCAGCCCCTACCAGCTGCCACACTTGGCTTTATCTGGAACCTCAGCAGGCAGCTAGCACAGAAAATTAATCGGAATGTAAGTCTGGCAGGATTGCCTAGTAAAGAGGCCTGATTCAAGGTGGTATTTTTTTCCTCACCAATCAATGCTTACCAGAGGCAAGCTTTCTTCTATAAAGTTTAATTAAATAAAACTAAGAAGCAACATCTCAGCTGTTACTGAATATAACTTCTCAGCTGTCAACCTAAGTGACTGACTCAGCCTTTCTGCTGTAGAAGCAGAAATGATCCATACAGACAATAGGGGATAATTTAACAATGTTCCCTAAATCTAAGAATGTAAATTAATTGGTGAGGTTTTGATGTTGTTTGAGCCAAAGCTAAAAGATACTGCCCATGGACCCATACATGGATTATGAAGCTGAAAGTTGGAAAGCAATTGAACCTACAGGAGCTCAAGAGAGCAGAAGGAAAGGGGTTAGTTATTCACCCATATCAAATATTTCCCTTTACATACTCATATAGCAGCCTAAATCATATTGCGGCATTTCAAATAATATGTGATTAGAATAACAGACTTCTTGCCTTATCCCACTTAAGTACAAAAAGGGCAAAAACCTAACCTGTTCTGTACCAGGACTTTACTATAGCCATCATCATTGGAAACTTTACGACTCAGGGATTCACTTTGACATACATGGGAAAGGCAGTCACTATCAGGATGCCTATAATAGAGACAATGTGATTGTAGTGTATAGATTGCTCAGCATTGGGTCAGGAAGACTTGGGTTTAAAACCTATCTCAAACACTAATTAGCTATGTAACTTTAGGCAAGTCACTTAACCTTTCTGAGCACTGCAGTTTCTTCATCTGCAAACTGGAGATAATAATACCTGTAATATCTATGTCATAGGATTGGGGAGAGGTAAAAATAAACTATATGTGTGTTGGGTCCTGATTGAGGAAAAGCCACAATACACAGTAAGAAGTTAAAAACCATTAACTTAAGTAAGCCTGGACATGGTGACCTGTTAAAAATCATAATTTAGACACTGAATCATAACTTAGATACTATGACTGATGAAAGCCAAAACATAGACATGGTGACCAGTTCATGTCTAGTACATGACCAGTATACAATCTTGCATTTGGCCATTTATCCATCAAAACTGGCTTAACAGCCAGGCTTGGAAGTGAGCTCGTTACTGAGTAGAAACCCATATATTCACCAATCCTCAGTGAAGCACCCTATGGTTCCTCCTTCCTTTGATTTCAATAATTACATGGGGATTTGGGGGGATCTTTTGGGAGCATCCACCATTGATATGGCTGCTGCCCCTGACTGCTGATTATCTGAACTCTTGGCAGGGATTCATCATTCTGGCCCCCAATGTCAATAACCCAAGTGATTAAACTACTACTTATAATCAATCTGGAGCTCCTTGCCCTCTTTGGTATCAAACTTGCCCAACTGTTTGGGATTGAAGTAGGTTCCCCAGTCAGGGGAATTCCAGACCTTACAGTACACAAACTGCTTTGTGAACTTGTGGCATAGGTCAAAGGAAAAGCCAAGAAAATACCATTGACAAGAAGCATGACATAAATGGAAAGGGCTTCGATTCTGACACAGAATAAATACAAATCAATTTGATTCAACAAACATTTATTAATTGCCTACTATGTGCAAGGCACTAGAGATAAAGACAAAAATAAAACAACCACAAGGAATTTATGTTATATGGGGGGATACAACCTGTAAATAAGTAAGTACATAAAAGATAATTTGATAAGGGGAAAAATACTAATAACAAGGGGAGCTGAAAGGGGAAAAAAACCTTCTTATAGGAGATCATAACTAAGCTGATCTTGGAAGAGAGCTAAGAACTTTCCAAAAGTGAGAAGGAATTAAATTCAAGGAATGGGGAGAGGGGAACCCTAGAGAGTAGAGAGTATAAAAATTATTATCCATTTTATAGATGAGGAAACTGGAGGCTAACTAATTTGTCCATGGTCAAATGGATAATAAATAGCAGAGCAAGAATTCAAACTTAGGTCTTGACCCCACATCCAAGGTTCTTTCTTCTAACACCACAAATTTTAAAAATTATGAGAAGTTTAAGAGGAGATCTATACTGAGGCTTCCCCTTCCTTCTCAGCTGCTTTTTTTTTAAATCAAAGGTCTATCTTTGAGAGTCTGTACTTGTCCACAAATTTGCTTCCAAGGACAATTTAAAATGCAACTTTTATCAATAAATTTCTATGTTGTCTGTGTTTCAGTCCTTTCACTTTCATATGGGTAGCTGTTAATCTCTGATTAAAGAATTCCAGCTAAATACAATGAAGCCAGAGGCAGTATTCATCCTACACCTTGGGGATTCTCTGTATCATGAAACTACAGGTTTAAGATCTCTTGAACCTTGCTTACTTTTCCACTTAAATTCCTGTTTTAAATTGATTAAGGACACAAGCTCTTTTAAAAATTAATTCTGAGACTCTCAGTGCCCCCAGGCAACTTTCTAACACTAAGTTGTTGAACAGCTGCTGACCTACATTGATAGAAGGAGTTTCCTCACCAGGAGTTCCCAACACCAAAGGAATCAATGAGAGGTCCAGATAAATTAGGTCAGGAAAGGAAGAAAAGAAAGATCAAGTCAAAAAAAGAAGAAAGATGAAGTCAGACGATCTCTTCTTCTGAAATCACCTTTCCTTTTAAAAAAATTCTTTATAAATGTTTTATTGATGCTCACTTCCCAATGAAAGGTAGCCTCCCATAACAAATAGAGTTGTTCAGAATCCAGAATGCCAAATTTTAAATCCCACCTCCAACACATGTAAGCCTCTGTGCTTGGACCTGACAGCATCCCAAGAATCTTTCTCTCTCAGTTGATCAATTGCAGAGCATCAAAATGCAAAGCATCTGCATTGGTCATTTCCTGTGCTAATGAAATCATGGGCCCAGTTTAAAAAAAATAAAAAGATTGGGGCATAGCCCAAATCCTGAGCTAGAAATGAAGATATATAATGCCCTGAAAGTAAAAAGGCAAAAACTAGGATAAAACCCTGCAGGGTACTTCCAAATACAGGGCAGGACATAAATTATGGTACTGCCCCTCATTTTACACATGAGAATAGTGAAGCCTAAAAATGTTAAGTGATCTGCCACACAGGTAGCAAAGTACTACACCACTACTCCCTGAACTAAAGGAATAGAATTTTGAAAGCTTTTCCAGTACTATCAAAGCACAGAGAAATAGAAATGAAAGGAAATAATAATCATCCATTTAATTAACTCCCATTTAGATCTGGGTAGAGTTTATGGAAAGGGCTTCAAGTAGTATTCCTTTTTCCAATCCAGCCTAGCTAATTTCTGTTTTTATTTGAAATTCACAAGTACCAGCAATGTATTCATGTCTCTTAAAATCTGACAGTAATTAAGTGGTCAATATATACACATAGTTGGACCAGAAGTAAGACATAAAGATTTCCCCTCTTTATCAACAATTGCCATTTTAAGGGCCTAGATGCTCATTCAGATGGACAGCATCCTTTCAGCAAGTGAACCTCTCTCTTAGTTGATGTGTCACCTTCTGATCTTCAGCTTTCACTCTTGTTATGTGGAAGGCATACCTTCTCCCTGTTCTTACCTTCAAATGCCCCCTGTCTGATCTGAAGCAATTATGTGAATATCAGGTGAATCCATAAGCATCAATAAATGATGCCTAAACAAGACACCTGAAACAAGATTTAAAAGATTTGAATATTCAACAAGTTGGTTTTCCTTTGAGGTGACCACCCCTATTTATCCTCTTTCTACCCTCCTTTCTCTTTACTTCCCATTCAAGTAAGCCAAAGAAGATAATTCTCCTTCTAGGACAGAAAGGTCTTAACCCAGAAAGTCCACAGCAGCAAAAAAGACCATGATGTTTTATGTCTAAATTGTCTCAATGTGACAGATTTCTAGATCTCTCTCTCTCTTTCTCTCTCGGAAGAGAAGAGGATTCATAGTCCTGATTTATAATCCTCCCACACACCAAATCCACAGAAAGCAGAACTGGAGAAAGAGAGGAAAAGATATCACCAAATTCAAACCATCATCTCTCTTATTCACCCACTAAAAAAAACTTCTCTTCACTGTATTTCTCAAGAGAGCTATGAAGGTGTTAATAAACAGGCACAAAGTATGGAGCCTGGTTATCATCTTTCATCAAAATGCCTCAAAGCACTTCACAAGCACAGGTAAACCCAGAGCTATAAACACAATTGTTCCCATATGTATAACTGCAGGTGCTGTGTGACTGATAGGACCACAGTCAGAGGGCCAATGGAAGGCTGGCTCTGAGTTTTAAACTCCAGATTATACCACTGATTAAAGACCTATATTTCTAAAGTACTAAAGAATTCTGTGCCTGAGGGGATTCCTATAAAATTAAGTGACTTACGTATAGAATTTTAAAGTTGGGGCAGGGAAGAAAAAAACATTGGATTTTGAGTCAGAGGTCTCAAATCCAAAGTCTAGTCCTGTCACTTCCCAATTGTGTGACCTTGGGCAAGGGACTTCCCCCCCCCACCCCACATCTTGCTTTCTTTTCCTTTAAAATGAGGTAGTGTACGCAACTTCTAGATATTGCTTCTATGCATATATGTTGGCTTCTTAAGTGTCTTCCAATTCTAAATCCATAATTTTTATGATCTCATTTAAACCTCTCAACAACTCTAAAAAAAAGGTACTAATGGTATTATTAGCTTTCTTGTAAATGATAAGGAAATTGAGGTCATAGAAGTTAATTGACATTCTTGGTTAGGCAGCTAACAAATATCAGAGGCAGAATTTGAATCCCCTTCTTCCAAGTTCAAGATTCTATCCACTATTTCTGTCTCTCTACTGGTGAACCTTTACTATGTAATGAGATATTCTGATTGCTAAATTTCATTTACAAACAGAAAATAACTGCCTGCCATCAAGTTCAGATATTCTGCCAGCAGGAGCAAGCACTGAACCTGCTAAGTCACATTCCCAACTTGTTAAATGATAAGAGTAGAAAGAGGACTGAGCTGGTAGTCACCAGATCTAGGTGCTAGTCCCAATCCTGCAAACTGACTTGATATGGCACATTTTTATCTTGGGCACATTTGACTCAACAAACATTGTAACCTGGGTCTCCTAACTCTCAATGCCACAATTCTTTCCTTTTTCCACCCTCTGACTTCTGGTAGATGGCTAAAAGATAGGTGAATCACATTCACTGCAGAAGAGTAAGAGCTCATTTCAAACAGAGATGCCTTATTTCAGGTAGACTTAGAAAGCATGTGAAAAATCAGGAATCATTAGTTGGGGCAGGCACATAGGAGGGATAAGGAAGGAAAATAAAGGGAGAAGAGTACAGGAAGGAAGGTCAAGTTTTCCTGACTCCAAACCCAGAGCTCTATCCACTGTACCCCATAGCTGCCTCTAGTAACACAAAGTAACCTACAGGAGAATTATGCAAGTAAAATATCTATAGAACCTTAACTAACCATACTGTATTTCTAGCTATCTTTAATTCAAGGACTGAATTGCAAATGCTGAGATCATTCAGATCATTTGGCCAAACCATGAATCTCTTCACCTTCAAAAACTTCTGCTCACCTCCTTCATGAAGTCTTCTCAAATGAAAATCACCCATCTGTGGTCATCCCAATATCCTAGTAATCCTTAGTACTGTCTTAGTTTATGAAATGTTTTAATGGAATGTGTTATATAAATGAAAATCTATTTTCTCATCACTATACATAACATTGGAGGTGGGTACTCTCAAAAAAAGAAGTTTCTGTCCAAGATAGTAAAAATTATACTTAAAAATGTAAGAATCCTTGAAAAATCAAGTACTTGAAAGGAAATGACTTTTTGTACTTGAAGTAATATTACTCAAAATACAACATAAATAATAATTTATAGAAGTATTTGTGTTGGGGCAGTTAGATGGTACGGTGGATAGAGCACCGACCCTGAAGTCAGGAGGACCTGAGTTCAAATTTGGCCTCAGACCAAACACTTGACACTTACTAGCTGTGTGACCCTGGGCAAGTCACTTAACCCCAATTGCCTAAAAATTAAAAAAGGAAAAAAAAGAAGTGTTTATGTTGCAAAAATGGCAAATAGAAAAAGAGCAGGTTAATGAAGTAGAACACACCCATTCTAGTCCTTCAGCTTCCACCAAGACATTCCGTAATATTCTTTAGCAAGAAAAGTGTTCACATACTGAGAGAGAGAGAGAGAGAGAGAGAGAGAGAGAGAAAGCTCTTTGTTCTGATTCTGTTTCATAGTTCTTTGTGAAATCTACTGGTTTTTAGCAAAGATGGGCTTGAGGCGAAGAAGAAAGAAAAACCCAGCAGGAGCAATAATGCAAAATACTGGAGTAAATTAATTAGTAGGAAGAAGCATTTACTGACATTTACACAGTCAAGGAAATCTGAATATTCTGTAAATCCAGTCGGCAGGGACTATATATTGAATGCTCATTCAGTCAAATACGGCAAACATATATATCAAAAGTGGCACCATGACTCAGCTTCACACCAATGGGAGAATTGTCCATTATAAATAACTGTGTATAAAGGAATTTTGGAAGAGTGGATAAAGTATCTACCTCCAAATAAGGAAGACATGGGTCGAAGTCCCACCTGTGACATATTGGCTACTGAACTCTGGGCAAGTCACACTCCACACTCCAGGCAATTATAAGAAACTGCAAAACAATTGCATATTCACATTGGTAGAGAGAGCAGTTTCCTACACAGATGGAATCTGTAGTACAGTTCTCTTCCCACCCAGAAAAAAAATACTGTGCAATATGCATATGAGATTTCTAAATATTTTCCCATCATGTAGAAAGTCCTTTTATAATAGAACAGAATTGGTCAGGGTTAGTTCTTAAAGACTTATGAGATACTATAATTCTGTAAATAATTTTCCCTATTTTATCATTTTAAAACACCTGTACATTTTCCTGGTGTGATTAGCAGCAAAAATCTTTTTAACTGAAAGGGGTACATGCTGATTGCAGGGAACAGGATAGGAGGGAAGTAGACATCTGGGTTGCATGAAGTTGAGTAGTGAGGACCGAGGCTAGGGAAACGGGTGGCGGCACCATGAAAAATCAATAAAAGGAGTAAGGTTAGAGAGAGGAGGAGAAGGAGGAGGAGCAGCAAGCCAAGCCTTGGAGACTTCTGGGGAGCAAGGAAGTAACAGGCCATTAACAGCACAAAGAGGGTTCTGGGTGAAAACCTTCTGCTCTGGACTGCTATTAGTGGTGTGTTTGTTGATCTATTTTTAGAAGGGATGTTGTGAAGTTGGGTCTTTTTATTTCGTTTGGTTTTAAGACAGCATGGTGCAGTGGAAGGATTGCTGGACTTTGGCATCAGAACATTGGGGTTCCAATCCCACTTTGCTACTGAGCAGCTATTTGAACAAAAGCACAATTTAAAAAATATTAACAATAATAATGAGAGGTAGCTTGGTGTAATAGATGGATGGCAGGCCTTATGGTCAAGAAGACCTGGATTCGAATCGCATTTCTGATCATGTGGCTATATGAATATAAGCAAGTTGCTACTGCTTTTTGCCTTTCTTTGTACCCACAGTTATTAGTACAATGCCTGGCACATAGCAAGTTCTTAATAAATGTTTGTTGACTGGCTCACTGTTGACTTACCCCAAGTTCCCCAAGCAACTCTACAAGACTATAAGCTGTAGAAAAGACATTGTTCTTCATTAATAGAAAGAGTTTTCTCACCAGATATTCCATACATCAATGAAATCACAAGTCCAAACAAATAATATCACCTCCCCATTTCTATTCAACTTTAAGGTTTGCCAAACATTCTTCACAACAAACCTTGAGGGCAGAAAGTACAAATATTTTTCCATCTTACACGTGAGGAAACTGAGACCCAGAGAGAAATGAGTTGTCTATATTCACACAGGTAGCAAATATCAGAAACAGAATTTAAATCCAGGACTCTAGTGTTCATATCCAGAACTCTCTCCATTACACCATACTGCCTCTATGAGGCAACTCTAGTTCTGTCTTTTATATTAGGATAAACATTCCATCCACTGCTTACCTTGCTGGGATGTTGTAGGGATTAAAGGGGATAATGTACAAGTGTTATATAATTTTAAAATGTGTGTGTATACATAGTCTGCACATATGATAAATGTATGTATATACATATATATTATCTTGTTTCATGTTACACAGTTAAAATCAAGCATGGGTTCTTATTTATAGGATTTAGGCATGGAAGAAACCTTAGATGATTATCTGATCCACCATCTTCATTTTACCAGAGGAGGAAATAGGAACAAAATAAGAAAGGGATTGCTCAAGATCACACAGGTAGTTAAAAAAAACCACCTGGACTAAGATTTTAACACCCAAGTGCCCTGACTCCAAATCAAGGATTTTTTTGCAATATACCATGCTATTGCTGCGGCCTCCTACTCCCTACTTCTATCTAACCCAGATGCCTACAAGAACCCCTCCCTGACCCTGACACCAAGTCTCTATCTCCTTCTCTCTCTTCTGAGCTCCCCTCAGACTCTTAGAATATGAGTTGTAGTCTTCGGCCCCAGCCCTATTCTTGCGCTCTTTCCAGGTCCTCTGCCAGAGCCTGCAACTGTATACATGGTCCCATGGCACCATTTATACTGATCATTTATACAACACTGACTGTTATCAGAGGACCTGGCTGTGTGATCCAGATTCCACCTCTGATATTGTGTACCTTCAATAAGTCACTGACCTCAGTTTCCTCATCTGTAAAGTGAAAGTTAAACAAGAAAGCCTCTGAGGATGCTTCTAACTCTAAATTTATAATCCTATGGCTCTAAAATAACAACAAACATCTGGTAAAAAACATCATCTTAGTTAAGATAAAGTAAAGGTGCTGTCCATGGTAGGAGGGAACTAATATTTAAGATTTGCAATGTTCATGTTGAGTTGTAACTTATTCCCAAAGTCTCCCTATCAACCTCCCATTATCATTTCTTCCTAATTACAAGTAATTTTATTAATATACTTTTTGGCCTCATTAAATATTACCTTAGGCCTACAATTAAAAATGATGAGGCTATACCATCTTAACGATTTAATTAATACCATCAATGGCATCAAAGTTTCACAGACCCCTGCAAACCCTGACAACAAAGGACAAAATGTGTTCCCAGCAGCTCTGCTCTTGAGGCAGGAAAGAGGGCAACAGAGAAGCATGAAAGGGATTAAATATAAAAGAGCCAAATGAGACTAACATGAGAAACATGCAGGCTTGGCCAAGATTTCTTCAGATCTTGCTGACTGAGACAACGGGGAGAAGAAATATGAACTGCTAAAGAAGTAGCTAAGTGGGTGATTTTGGTTTCTTTTTCCCCTCTCCCCAACACACATACCCTAAAAATCCTCACCATCCTTAGCATAAACACAACAACAGTAAGTGATTCAGACTAAATGACTCCTGTTTGTCACTTTGACAGACAAAGATGTAGAGTGGCCACCAAGCTGACAGATGTCAGGCTTGTGCACTGACTTTAGGAAAATGGGGTGATTGGCAGCATTCAGAGGAGGTTAGTGGAGGTACAGGGAGAAGAGAAAGGCATAGAGGTAGGGTAGGGAGCAAAGGGGAATTCAATTCTTCCTCCTTCCCTGACATGACCAGAATTTTATACATTATACAGGCAGCAAGTACTATTGAAGCAGCAGGGCCAGCATCCTAGTCCACAAAGTAAATTATTTATTGGGATGTGAATTTACTACTCTCCTGACTAAACTGTCAAAAAAAACAGCCTTTCCAGTGGCAGCTGGAAGTGGATGCTCTTTGAGTTTCTTGTTTTTCTCTTTGTTTGGGGGCTAAAGACAATTGGGCAATGATGAATGAGGGGCTGGGTTCACAGTCATTTCCACAGACTGACTGAACACTCTTACTAATCCCCCAAGGGCCCCTTTCCCTATTTTCAAGAAAACTGATAACAAGAAGGGTTAGGTGACTTTCCCTAAAGTCACTAAGCTAGTATAAATCAGAGTTGGGTCTGGAACCTGGGTCTTTCTATTACACCACACTACCTCAACAACATTGTTTTCTGACAGCATTTTATCTTCTAGACAAAAAGCAAGCTGAGAACATTAATAATAAATTTGTGGACTGACATTAAATTGGGAGGGGGGAACCCTTTCAGGCTTTAAAATTATTCTACTCTATGATTCAAAATCAGCCATCCTGTAACCAGCTTCCATCTAAAAAATGTCACTTATTAACTTAGCATGATATAATAATGACAATGTGAACGCCCAGCATAGCATTTATCAGATAATTTAATAGTCAGCATGTAAATAAGGAATGTAAATGTAAATAGGTGTAAATAAGGAATATAAATATAGGAATGTAAATGTAAATAAGAAATAATTTCGGGGTAATTATGTCCCATACCTTAAAATACTATATTACTAAACTGTGAGCAGTATTTTTATTAAAAAGCATAAAGGCATACACTGAACCCACAGATACACAAATGCTGCTATGGTTTTGCAAATAACACAGAAAGCATAAACAACTCCACATAAGACTCTGATGAATATAAAATCTCTCAAATACCTTGTACATAGGTGGTAAAGGCTCCCATCCCTTTACTGCCACACATAAAATCAAATATTCTAGATCAGGGTGGGGAACCTGCAACCTCAAGGCCAAATGTGGCCTTCTAGGTCCTGAAGTGTGGCCCTTTGACTGAATCCGAACTTCACAGAGTAAATCCCCTTAATAAAAGGATTTCTTTGGTAAAACTTGGACTCAGTCAAAAGGCCACACTTGAGGACCTAGAAGGCCACATGTGGCCTCAAGACTACAGGTTCCCCACCCCTGTTCTACATGACACATACACATAACCATATCAAGAATGAGGTCTTTAAGGTGCAGTGGATAGAGCACCAGCCCTGGATTCAGGAGTACCTGAGTTCAAATCTGGCCTTAGACACATAACACTTACTAGCTGTGTTATGGGCAAGTCACTTAACCCCATTGCTTAACCAAAAAAAAAAAAAAGAAGAAGAATGAGGTCTTTACAATGAAAAAGGAAACAGAAAGGGGAGTATTACTTTATTTCTCTGAAGCTTTAAGATCATGCAGAAGGACAGGTAAGGTGGCAGGATGGATAACCTATGGTCATGCCCATTTTCCTGCCTTAAATGGCCAAGGTCATCACTTGGGGCTCGGGGGGGGTGGATAGTGACAAAGTTAAGCTCCACAAACTCTTAATTTTAAAGAATACAAACATTTAAGGACTACCCTGTAGCACAATCATTTTGGAAATAAATTTGGAATTATACAAAAAAAGCAACTAAAACATTGATATCTTTTGACCTAAAGATTCCACCACTGAGTAAATACCCTAAGATGATCATTAAGAAGCTCCCCTCTACACCAAAATATTTAAAGCAGCAATTTTTATGGTAGCAAAGAACTGGAAACAAAGTGAATACCTATCAACTGGGAAATGGCTAAACAAACTGTGGTACAGGAATGTAATGGAATATTACTCTGCTGAAAAAATGAAGCATATGATAAATAAGAATTGATACAAAGTGAAGTAAGCAGAGCCAAAAAATAAAAACAAGAAACACAATGATGGCAATATAATTTGAAAAAAATAGCAACCACAAAAACAAAAATTGATATTGCAAAATTACAAAAAAAAAAAAGAAATGTGGCCTCTCAAAAAGGGAAATGAGAAGACAAATTCCCCATCACACTCTCCACTCCCTACTCCTTTGCAGAGGTAGGAGATCCAAATGTATGGCACATTGCATGTTTTCAGATTGTTTTTCCAATGTTTTGATTGACTTTGCCGATTTTCTCTTCTTCTTTTTTCTTTCTTTTTTCTTCTAAAAAGTTCCCTTGTTATATGAGATAGCTCTCTGAGAGAAGAAAAGGGAAAGATAAAGGGAGAACTTATGCAATGTAAAGACAAAATATATCAATATAATTTTACTTTTTTTAAAGGAACTGGAAGGAATTTTCAAGATTATCAATCCAATCCTTCAATTCCTCATTTTATAGAATTAACTGAGGCCTAGAGGGGAAAAGTGATTGGCTGAAGATCACACATCAAATTATCAGGAGAGCCAGAATTAAAATGTAGGTCTCACAATTTCTAATTCACTATTTTATCACTCAAGCCCATTATTTCCCTGGACTTACACACACACACACACACACACACACACACACACACACACACACCCCAAGATATCAACTAGTTAACCAGGGTCATTAGACAATAAGAGCATAGATATAAAGTTGGAAGGGATTTGAGGGGACATCTTCATCATCCCCTGGTTTTACAGATGAGAGCACTCTGTCTGAGAGAGGTTGTGATTTGTCTAAGTTATACAGATATTAAGTGACACAGGGAGGATTTGTGGCCAGGTTCCCTGACTCTAAATCCAATGCTTTTTTCACTGAACCATGATACATTCACTTTGGAGAAGTGCTGTCCCCATTTAGTGAAAGTTGTTGATCAACCAATGTACTTAAAAGTCTGAAGCAAAGAGTCAGGCCAAGTTATCAGTTAATCTAAACCTCAAAACATTTTAATTCAATAGCCAGATAATTAAGCTCCCTTTCAAAAATAATTCTCCTAGGTCCCCAGATGGCAGAAGTAGAATTTATTCTTTTTGCTAATAATTAGACCTATCCCAAAGTGGAATGCCTCAGTAGGTTCCTTATCTAGGGAGGAAGTGGAATGGAACTCAGATGATTTATTTGTTATGACTATTACTGTGGCAGAATTAGAGGCCACAGTCCCTTCTACAACAGAGCCTGTGGATAGAAAAGCAGTCTGCAGCTCAAATGAGAGAGAACTAACAATCTGAGCTGCCTAGTAGGGGCATGGACTGAATTGGAGGTTGTGAATTCTCCTTCATGGGTTATTCAAACAGAGGTCAGATGACCCATTTGGGGGCAGGCTGTGGGAGATAATTCATGTAGATAGGTTAGCCTTCTTACTCCCATGTGATTGCGTGATGTCATGATAATCCTGACAGCAATATCAGTTTTGGGGGGCTTTTTTGCTAGTATAGATCTGATCTAAATGCTAATGAAAAGGATACAACTGAAAATTAGACATTGGAGATTTGCAATCATTTTAATATTATTCTGGAAGAAACAATCAAGACAAATAACATATGAAAGTGGATGGAAGGATTAATGTTTATATATGAATATGCTCTATGGCACTGGCACTTGATATTAATTTAAATTTGAGCATTAACAACTATCTCCTTTTAAGAAATCAGACTTACAGGTTAGGTAACTCAATCGGGAATGGTATGGTCTATGGTTACCTGGAATGTCATTTCTCTAATAGGGTGAGTTAGAAGAAATTCTGGGCTAATATTAATTGTTAATTCTTTTTTTTTTCAAAAAGAATGTTTTACACCAGGCATGAATTATGGGTCAGAATGATACTTTCCCAATACATTTGCAATCTGGGTTAGCTGAATTTTGAGTAAAAATTTAGGAAGTTTACCTCCTACATTTCTTTGCCTTCCCTGCATGTTTTGAGAACTGTTTTGGGGGGTAAAGTGTTCAGTAGCATCTGAGTTTGGAATTAATTACCCTAAAACTGAGGCAAGGGGAAAAAAAAGGTAATTTTACATGAGGCAATATGACCTCCAAACCTATCCAGATGAGCAGCAAACAGCAAACTTAGCAATATCAATAACTCTGTGTGTGTGTGTATGTATGCATGTGTATATAAAGTAACAATGACAACTCACAATTCTATAGTGTCTTATGACTACAAAAGTAGTTTACACTCATTACCTCAGTGGAGCCTCACAACCCATCTTATTTATTTAATTTTTTCTAGTGGCCAAACATCTGTTTTCTTTCCCTCTCACCTTCCCCTATTATTAAAAAAAAAAAAACTTGTAACAAACATGCATAGCAAAGCAAAATTCTCACATTGGCCCTGTACAAAAATTGGCGTCACTTTCTTCAACTTGAGCCCATCACCTCTCTATCAGAAAGTCCGTAGTCTGCTTAATCATCTGTTCTTTGGTGTTGTGGTTGGTCATTGTTTTGGTCAGTGTTCTTCAGGCTTTCAAAGTTGTTTATCTTTAGAGTGTTGTTGTTATTGTTATATGAATTATTCTGGTTCTGATCACTTAACTCTGTCTCAGTTCAAGCAACTCTTTGCAGACACAACTCATTTTAAAGGTGAAGAAACCGTCTCAGAGAGCTGAAGTGATTTGCCATGGTCACATAGCCAGTAAGTACAGGAAGATGGGACTAGACACCTGGTTGGAGGCCAAGGAAACTTATAGAGAAGATGAACTCAATCTTAGGACTTGACCAAGATCAAACAGCCAAATCTTTTATGGTGATATGCAGAGATGGCACTCAAGGAAGCCAGTAAAAAACACAGGTTTCATTGAAAGAAAGAACATTATCCTGAATCTGGGGGCCTGGGTTTCAATTTCATCTCTGCCACTGACCAGCCTCTGTTTCCTTCTCTGTAAAATTACAGGGTTGACTAGATGATCTCTTAAGTCCTTTCCAGCTTTGAAATTCTGTGGCTCTATATTCTACTAAGATGGTGGGCCAAGCAATGGAACCTGGATAGTTAAAATCTGGAGATAGCTCTTCCAAAGACTAAAAGCTCAAATATTTTCAGTAAGGAGTATTGACAGAATACTTCAAAAGGGTTCAGTTAAAGGTCCAAATACTCCTTCAATACTTGGAATTCTGAATACCTTAAAAATTAGATCACAGCAACTTCCAGCCCTGAAACACCAGGAGAGCCAGGCTTATCCCCTTCCTCATATTTTGAGGAAAATGGAAAGGAAAAAAAATCTGTTACACAATCATTGCCTATGAGGTAGACAAGCAGTGGAAAATAGTGCTGCACTGGTTGGGAGAGGAAGGAATGAAAAAGACCATCAAATTTCAAATCAGCTATTTACTTCTGTGGTCAGGACCTTAAGAACTCAGAATCTCCAAAAAAATAAAAAATTTCAGAGGATTCTGGGAAGATGGTGGAGGATGTCAGGAAATTTTCGGGTCTCCAAATTTCCTCAACAAAAAAAGACAGAACATCTCGGGGGAATATAGAGCAGCAGAAATTAAAAAGAGTTAGAGTTAAGCAGTTTTTCTCCTAAGACAATTTGACAAGACCCCAGGAAAGACCTGACCCTCCAGGGGCAGGGGTTCAGCTTGCATGAAGTACAAACACCTCCAGGCTGACTCTGCAGAATCAACAAACAACAAGCCCTGGGGGCAACTGGACTGGAAAGTAGCCTCAGGCTTACAAACTGTCATCTCACCAACAACTTGGGGGCTTGGCAGTTGAGTAGAAGATTGAAGGGACTTTCACTGTCAAGGGACGCCATGCACAGCTATGCTGACCAGATGCATCTCAGGCCTAGGCTGTAGGGGGAAAAGGGCTAGCACACACCTGGTGAGTGTAGCAGTAGTAGCTGCTGGCTGTGGGAAGTAAGAATGACCTGAGATTTGGGGCATCGTTCCCCGTACCTCAGGACTACAACTTGATTACAATAATAGCTGCTAAAAAAAAAATAAAACTAAATAAATGAAAATAAGCAAGCAAAGGAAAAAGAAACCAACCATAGATAGCTACTATGGGGATAGAGAAAATCTGAGTTCATATTCACAGAAGATAATGGAACAAAAAAAGTCACTCTTTTTCTGATGAGATACATTGAATGGTCCCAAGCACAAAAAGATTTCTTGAAGGAACTTAAAAGGACTTTTAAAAATCAAATAAGAGAGATCAAGGAAAAATTAGAAATAAAAAAGAGCAATCCAAGAAAATTATGAAAAGAAAATCAACCAACTTGAAATAGAGAATCAGAAACTAAAGGAAGAAAATAATTCCTTGAAAACTAGAATTGGGCAAAAGGAAGATAATGACATTCTAAGACACCAACAAATAATAAAACAAAATCAAAAGAATGAAAAAATAGAAGAGAATGTGAAACATCTCATCAGAAAAACAACTGATCTACAGAACAGATCAAGGAGAAATAATATAAGAATAGTTAGACTACCTGAAAATTATGATTAAAAAAAGAATCTTCATAAAATATTACAAGAAATTATGAAGAAAAATCACCCTTAAGTTCTAGAACAAGAAGGTAAGGCAGAGATAGAAAAAAATCCACTGATCACCACCTAAAAGAGATTCCAGGAGGAAAACTTACAGGAATATCAGCCAAATTTCATTCCCAGATTAAGAAGAAAATATTGGAAGCAACAAGAAAAAAAAAACAATTTAAATGCCATGGAGCTACAATAAGAATTACACAAGACCCAGCAGCTACTACATTGAAGGACCATAGGTCTTGGAATACTATATTTTATAAAGTGAAAGAGTTGGGGTTATGAGCAAGGGTAACTTACCCAGCAAAGTTAAGTATAATCCTGAAAGAAAAAAAAAATAATGAACTGAAAGACTTTCAGGTATTTGTGACAGAATCAGCAGAGCTTAAAGGAAAATTTGACATATAATATCCAGGAGAAATATATGGTAAACATTATAGACCAATTATAAGGGACTCAATGAGGTCAAATTGTTTACTTCTTATATGTGAAAATATTATCAGTACTCTTAAGAGTGTCATCATTATTAGGAAAATTTGAAAATTTGGTCTGAAAAAAGGCAAAGGCTGAACTGTGTATGATGAGATGATTCTAAAAAAATAAAACTCTAAGGAGAGATAAAAAGGAGTAATTATCTCATACAAATGAGGCATAAAAGGAAAAATTGATATAGAAGAAGCTAGTGGGGGGAGGGTGATGGAACCTTACTCTCATCAGGAATGGGTTAAAGAGGAAACAACATATATACCTAAAAAGGTATAAAAAAGTCTTCTAAATACAGAAATAAATAAGAGGACAAGGGGATAGGGTGGAGGAGAAGATAAGGGAAGGACTCTTGGAGGGGTGGTTAGGTTAAGAATAGGAGGGCAAGGTAGGTGGTAGAAGTAAAGCAGAGGAGCAAGGAGGGATAGGAATAGGGTGAGAAGGATAGTGAGGAAAAATAGGAAGGAGGAAAACGTACAAGTAATTATATCTTAGAATGTGAATAGGATGAATTTACCTATAAAATGGAAACTGATAGCATATTAAAATTTTGAATTCAATAGTATGTTGCTTTCAAGAAATGCAATAAAAATGAGAGATACACACAAGGATAAAATAAAGGTCAGAAGGAGAATTTATTATGTAAAAAAAGCAGGTGTAGTAATCATGATCTCAGACAAAGTTAAAGTTAAAATATATTTAATCAAAGGAGAAAAACAGGGAACTTATACTCTGTGTCAGCAATATTATTTAATATTGTTTTAAACCATTTAAAATAACTAGACAATATAAAATACCTGAAAGTATACATGCCAAAACAGACACAGGAACTACATGAATATAAATATAAACATAAAACACTTTTTTACACAAAATCAGATCTAAATAACTGAAGTAATGTTTACTGTTCATGGGTAGGTAAAGCCCATTTAATTTTTAAAATTATAATTTTACCTAACTAATCTATTTATTCAATGCTATCCCAATTAAATTACTAAAAAATTATATGACTGAGTTAGGAAAAATAATAACAAAGTTAATATGGAAGAACAAAAGATCAGGGACTTCAAAGAAACCCAGGGGAAAAAGGATGTAAAGGAAGCAGATTCAGCAGTATCAGACCTTAAACTATATTATAAGGTGAGAGCATTGTTGAACTATAAAATGGATAATTTAGATTATTTTAAATTAAAATTTTCTTGTACAAATAAAACCTATGCAGCCAAGAATAGAAGGAACGCAGAAAATTGGGAAAAAAACTTTCATAGACAATCTCTCAGATAGTATGTGATTGGATTAGAATATTTCTGTGGTGTAGGAAATGATGAGCTGGTTGATTTAGAAAAACATGGGAAGACTTAGACTTATGAAGGAAGATGCTATCCACCTTCAAAGAAGCAGATGACAAATGGAAACAAGCATAGTACAGTCTTACATATGTATGTATGTATGTATGAGTGCATATGTGTACATTTATAATCTATACTTATGTATGTATGTGCATATACATACACACATACACATACACACAAAGATATATATGTCCATGCTTAATTGTAGCCTTCTTTTGCAGAGAGGGGGAAATAAAATAAAAAGTACACAGCAGCAAACAAAAGTAAACCTACAAGGAAACAAAGAAAAGCTGGGCAGCTTTGAAAACACTGTGTAATATTTATTATATAGGTTTTCTTGAAATGGAAATTTATGTTTTATATTGAATGCTCTCTTATGGCTGCTGTGTACATGGCAATTTTTTTCTTTTCTCATTTTGTGTTTAAGTTTAGAATAAATAATAAAATTTACCAAAAAAAATAGTAAAAGTAAAAGATTCTTCAACTTATCAAGCCATTTATCTTTTGTTGCAACCAGCATTGAAAGCACCAAGTTGTTACCATTGTTGTTTAATCTGAAGGTTTAGCTTTCATTTTCTACATGTTCTTAAATAGTAATATCTCCAAAAGCTAAAGTGATTTCTTTAAAAAAATGTTCTCCCTCCTGATCACCTACCCCCTGTGAACCACTACAGAATGGAAAGGGGGGTGGTAGTAAGGGGAGGTGGAACATGTCAACTTCAAACTTACGCAGGGCAAATCTTCATTCATCACATACCATTAGGATTCAGCCCAAAAGCAGCTATTGTCAACAGAGAAGTGTCTTTCCTACTTCTCTCCCTCTTAACCTTCACATAAGCTTTCTTCTACTAGTAATTTCCTAAGTCCTACAAAAGAAAGGGGGAGAGGGAAGAGTTTTCTTAAAATGAGTGACACCATGTTTGAGACTGTATATTGTCAGCCGCTTTTATTCCATGCAGAGCCACCTGTCTATGCCAGACAGGAGGTTCACATGTCTGTGGCCTTCGCTGTCTTAATGCTTCAATTACCCACCACCTGTCTGTCAGGCTCTTTGTGGCTCAGTATTTTCCACTATCTTTTGAAGATACAGCTAATGTTAAGAACCAGGGCCTAGGAAGCTGAGAAATCTCAGAGCTATGTTGAGACAATGAACAAGGTTAAAGCAGGACAATGCTATTACTGAGGACTAGGGAGCAGAAAGCCCCTGTATTTAGCCTCAACCCACCTCAATATCTGTCTCTAATTCTGATGTTTTACCCCACCCTCCTCTTCTCTAAAGCAAGGAAAGCAACATAGCATACAGAACAGTGCACTATACTGCAAATCAGATGATCTAGGTTCCAGTGTCAGCTCTGTTCATCCAATCAAGCAACAAATTTTTACCAAGTGCTTATAGGTACCATGTTAAGCACTGGGGTTAGAAAGACAAAAATTAAACAGTCTTTGTTCTCAAGGAGCTTATACTCTAGATATATTTACTAGCCAAAGAATTTGGGGCAGTCACCTGTAAAATGACGAGTATATTAGATAATCTCTAAATACCCTTTCAGCTCAAACACTTTAAAATTCTACGCTAACCTATCCACAGTCTTGATGATCTCCCTTCCCAGCCCATAAATGATGCTGTTCCCATAGTTTACATCTAAAGTCTAAGTTTGCACAAGCAGGCCAGGAAGGATATGAGGTACTTTAGAAAAGAGTTTCTATTTGTCCATCAGTATGGCTGAGAAACTCTGACCCCATGGAAGAGGGGGTTCAGAGCCTCAGCAACAAAGTATTATTTCTGGAAGTAGACTGAGAATATAGCTGCCTATTACAGCAAAATGCTTTATCCTTCAAAATGCTTCAAGGCCATAACTTAGACTTCAAAGTCCAAAGTCATTTATTACTGGGTTTTGGTGTATTGTTGGGTTGTTCAGTGGTTTGGGTTTTGGCTTTTATGGACTTGTTCATAAAGGAGAGTAAGTGTAGTGGAAAGAGCTATTGATTTGGACTTGAAAGATCTTGGTTTGAGTTCTTACTGCTATTTATTTTATGAACAACCTCAAACAAATCCCTCCCCTCTCAGGGTTTCAATGTCTTCCACTTGGAAATGAGTAGATTAGAATAGATGGTCTCTAAGGTCACTTCAAAGTTCAAATTATCTATCAGATTATCTAAATCTGTTCTGCCTCCATTTTCTTTCTCCTTTCTTATCTTCCAACTAAGGTGCTGCCCATAACCAGAAGACTCAAGAAAATGGATTTATCTTACTTAATAAAAGAATGCAATAATAACAGCAATAATAACAAATTACAGTTTTATATAGTGCCTTAAAATTTACAAAACTGTTTCCTGAAAACCCTGAGAGAGAAGCAATTGCAAATATTATCTTCATTTTATAGGTGAGAACACTGAGGTTCAAAGAGTGACCTGTCATGATCACACAGAGAATAAGTATCTAAGGTGAGATTCAAGTATAAAGATTGACTTTAAGCTCAGTGTCCTTTCCACTAAGAACACATTGCCTCTCACTGGAGAGATACAACAATGGGTGAAGCATGAACTGCTGAAAAATATACACAGATGGAGGAAGGGTGAAGAATCTCCACTTGTCAGAGTAAAAATGTTTAGGGAACAAGTGTCTAGAGAAGAAAACTAGGTTAAAGGAGATAGTGACTACAATTCTCACTTCCATTTCCCATAGGTAATCCATAGCCTAATGGCCAGGTCATTCGGGATTCAAGTTCTTCAGCACCAGGGACAGCCAATTTAGGAGAAGAGAGCTCAAAGACAACTTCTGGTTGAAGGTGGTAGAAGTGGGGGAAGAAAATGTATTGACTGGATAGGGGCACAGGGAAGTTCAGTCCCGAGTTGGAAGGAAGGAGGAATGCAGGGGAAAACAAACAAAAACAAACTATTAGGAAGAAAGTTACAAGAGTCTGCCCTTTTGATGTATGTAACTGCTTTGTGAGGAAAGTGCTTTACAGAAAATATTTGCTTTGATGCTACTGAGAATAAGGATGGTTAAACAGTACATGGTAACAAGGAAAGCTCATGTTGCCACTGATTACAAGTATTGAAACTAACAAAGTGAGAAGAAAAAAACTAAAAAATAGGGCCTTCATTTCTATGCATCAAAAGTGCTGAATTTGGAGACAGCGAACCTGATTCGAATCTTGGCCCTGTTAATACTTTCGTGACCTTGGGCAACTCCGCCCCTTGTCTATACTTCATTTCCTCTCCTATAAAGTGAGTGGGTTGAATTAGATTACCTCTAAGGTCTCTTCCCTCTAACATCAATCTTCTGTCTGCACTTATTGCTCAGTGGTTATCATATTCCCACTCTATCATGCTCTTCTCATCCCAGTACCTCAGAACCACCAGCAGGTGAAGTTCAGCCTCCATTTCCAGCTATTTATACCCTCATTCCCATCCCTTCCATCCCTCCCAATACTACACTCCATATGGCCCTCTGCTACTCTTTTCCACTCTGCTTTCTGGAATGCCTGTCCCACAAGTAACAAGTTTGATTTCATCTTAAACCATTTTCTTTTTCACTCCATTTTCCGTCATTCAGTGAGACCTGGCTCCCTCCTGATGACACAGCTTCCCTATTTCCCTTTCCAGAACTAGTTGTGTTTTCATTCATACTCCTTGCCCCTCATTGTCATTTCCAGCCTCTCCCTATACCACCACCACTCAGTATGCCCTCCCTCTTTTGAGGTTCATGCCATACAACGTTATCGCCCAATTCAGATCCTCATGACCTATATTTATCAACCTGCAAGACAATCTCTTTCTTCTGCAATTAGTTTAGTGTCTGGCTCGCAGTCTTGCTCTCCTTCCCAAACTCTTGCCTTCCTATTAAAGAACCTCAATATACATATTGATACTCTCTCAAATATGCTAATTTCCAAGTATTTGAGTCTAATCATTTCTCATGACCTATTCCTCCATTCCATCTCAGCTATACAAAAATAGTCATACTGTTGAACTTGCCATCATCCAAAAGTGTTGCACTTCTCATGTTAAGGAATTTTGAAATTCTTTTATCTATCACAACATTTTATCATTCCATCTTTTCCTCTGTCTTACCATCCCACCCTATATTTATCTTCACCATGACCTCCAATCATTCCACCCTTCATTCCTTTCCCAGGCAATCTCTCCTGTCTAAGCTGCACTGTTCTCCTTTTCCTTGATAAATCATTTCAACTCTACCTAGTTTTCTATATTCAAATCCCCTACTCAGCCCTCCTTGTCTTAACACTGATCAGCACTGCCAAACCTCAACCTTGTATTATTCCAACCATCTGCCACCTTTTTTCCTATTCATGTACAGCTAAATGGAGGCTCAAGAAAGCCAGGAAACTGTGCTGGCCGGTCCAATGCAAGTTTATCTTACATATTTTCAACTGAACCCTCAATGCATTATTGCAGTCCTTTTGTGCTTCCCTAACAGACTCCTAATCTCACTGACCACAGCAACTATTCCAAAAACCTTTTCATGCTTCCTCAAGCCTGCCACTGTCCTGGATAAAAGGAACAGCATCCTCTCCCTCAAGCCTTGTAGCTGAGGATATCACCTTATACTTCACTCAGAAAAATGAAGTCTTTCACAAAGATCTTGGTTTATCTTTTGCACCCTTTCCTTTTCTCACATCATTTAGACAAGTCCTTTATCTCCTCCTTCACCAATGAACATTACATGAAGATCATGCTCCTTGCTAAGGCAACCCCCTCTACATGAACCCTTGTGCCCATCCCATTCAGTTTCCTCCAGCAGATTGCCCCCTCTATCATCCTTACTCTATAATCTTCAATATCTCCCTATTTTCTGGTTCTTCCATTGCCGCCTACAAACATACTCATACCTTTTCTGAAAGAAAGGAAGAAAGGAAGGAAGGAAGGAAGGAAGGAAGGAAGGAAG
>NW_020954563.1:7602728-7615177 GCF_900497805.2 Vombatus ursinus
ATCATCCCTCTAGCTATTGTCCTAGAACTCTCCTGCTTTTCTTGGCTAAATTCCTTGAGAAATGCATCTATAATTAGTGTCTCTCCTCTTCTCTCACACAATTCTAAAACTTCTGCAGTATGGCTGTTGACTTTATCAATCAACTAAAACTGTTCTCTGCTAAATCACCAATGATCTCTTAATTGTCAAATCTAATCATAGTGGCCTTTTCCCAGTCCTTATCTTCCCTGACTTCTCTACAGCCTTATATCATCCACTTCTCCATGATGTGCATTCTTCTCTAGATTTTCATGACACTGTCCTCTCTTAGTTCATCTTCCTGATGGCACTTGCTCAGTTTCCTTTGCTGGATCTTTATCCAGGAAACATCTCCAAAATTTCCTTTCTCTCCTCTCTCTTTACTCACTCACTTGATAATCTTATCACCTGCCATGGATTAATTATCATCTCTATGCAGATGATTCTCAGATCTATATATGATGCCCTAACCTCCCCCTCTCAGCTTCACACTTGCATCACCAGTTGTCTTTTGGACATACTGAAATTGAAGTACCATATGTACCACAAACTCATGGCAAAAACATAACTTATAGTCTTTCACCCTAAACCCTCCCCCTAATTTCCCTCTTACTGTGGAGGACACCAACATCTTCTCAGTCACTCAGGCCCAAAACCTTTGGTACCATCCTAAACTCTTCTCTCACACTCACTTAACATAATCAAATTATTGCCAAGTCTTGTTGTTTCTACCTTTGCAATATCTCTTGTACACCTCTCCTTTCCACTCACACAGCTACCACTCTAGTATAGCCCTTTATCACTTCGTGCCTGGACTACTGCAATAACCTTCTACTTGGCCTCCCTGCCTCAAGTTTCTCTTCCCATTCCAACCCATCCTCCACTCAGTTGCCAAAGTGATTTTCACTAAAGTACAGCTCCACCTATGTCAGCTCCCTATTCAATAAACTCCACTAGCTCCCTAGTATCTTCAGGATCAAATATAAAATCCTCTGACATTTAAAGTCCTTCACAACCTGGTGCCTGCTTACCTTTCCAGCCTTCTTATATCTCTATTTTCTTCCATGTACTCTACAATTCAGCAGCACTGGTCTTCTTGCTGTTCCTTACACCTGATGATCAAACTCTCAACTTCATTCCTTTTCACTGGCTTTCCCCACCTCCTGGAATTCTTTCCTCCTTACCTGCATCCCCTGTCTTCTCCCAAGGCTCAACTCAAATACCACCTTCTGCAGAAGGACTTTTCTAGTCTCTCCTACCTTTTCTCTCTGAGAATATATGCCCAGTTATTTGCATGTTATCTCCCCCATTAGAATGTAAGTTCCTTTGATTGATTGACTTTGATTATCTCTAATCCTATTGTCCTATGTATATCTAATTATTATGCATATTTAGAGTCAGAAGACCTGGATTCAAGAGAACTTGGGCACTGATCTGATTTGAAAAGGCAAGGAGGAGAGAAAAGTCAAAAATAATATGAAGGGTATATTGAGAAAAAAATGAGATCATTTATGTGGGAAGACTTCATAATGAAGGCAGTACAGTGGAAAGAGCTCTGGAGTCAAAGGACTCCAGTTCAAATTCCACCTCTGAGGATAACTTCCTACATGACCTGGAACAAGTCACTTTACTTCCTGAGATTCATTTTCCCTCTCTCCCTTCCTCTAAAAAGAGAGTGCACAGCCTCTGAGATTCCTTCCAACTCTAGATCTATGATCTGATGATAATCATAAAGCATGATTTAATGTCAGCTGCATTATGATCAAATATGTCAAATTAATTCATTTATATAGTTCTATAGATATATAGTTATTTATAGTTCACTTGTGTATATCTGTGCAAGTATATATTCACACACACACACATTTGAATAAGATCAAAGATAGCAGAATTTGAGATAAGCCCGGAAGGGAACACAAAACAAAAGTATGGTGTGCTTTTATTGTTTGCTCAATTTTTGGTTCCACCTTGTTATAAGATAGACCTGAAATCAGGTTCAAATCCTGCTTCAAACACATACTAGCTGTATGGCCCTAGGCAAGTCATTTCTTGGTCTGCGTCAGTTTCCTTATCTATAAAAAGGATGATAATAGCACCTACCTTGCCAGGTTATTGTGAGAAACAAATGTGATAGTATTTGTAAAGGGTTTTACAAACCTTAAAAGTTCTATATAAATGCTAGCTATTATTAAGTTTGCCATAAGGGGCTCATCTCTGTGGCCAGAAGCCTTTCAAAATTTCTTCTAAGATCCCAAGAGTTCTAGTGGAATACTATGGCAGTCTATCTGTCATTCCTTGCTCTAATCATCTGAGAAGCCCATCTTGTTTTCCTATCATAAAATTCTCCAGTGATCTTTTTTACTCCCATTTTCAAATGTGCACACATCTCTCTTATTTTGAGAGACCCTTCTCTTATGTGTCTAGGCCAGGTCACAAAAACAAAGCTTATGATCTCACAGAAAAGCAAGGCCACAGCCCCCAACCCTCCAGACACTAACCCAAAGGAAAAAACAAAAAACAAAAAAAAATATGGTTGGTTTTAGAAAAATTTCTTGAAAGAAAAAAAATGAGAAAGTCTGTTTATTCATTTATTCCATTAAAAAATTACTGTTTGTAGGAACACATGCTCAGTACAATGGGAGATAAAGAGATAAATAAGACAGGTTTCTGTCCTTAAAGAGATTTCAAATCATGACCTCAAGATGATGCAAAGATGTTAGTTTTTACTTTGAAACTTGGACTTGGAGAAAAAACAATGTGTAACTTAAATGAGTCTTAACATATGAGAGAAAATTTACAAAAGCAAAGCATAAACTTTGTGGTACACAGTAACCCCATCTCCCTGAAAATGGCATCTGTGATAAATGTAAAATCCTAAATTGAGGTCAAGAAAACCAATTGCCCAATAACAAGATGGAAAATATAGGGCTAGATAAAGTTCATAATGGACTAGAAATTCAATCTGAGTCAATAGTGTGACATGACAGCCAGTACTGCTCAGGCAACACTGATATAATTAAATTCAATTTAACATACGTTTATTAAATGCCTAATATGTGCAAGGTCCTAACCTGGACTTTAGGGATACAGAGACTCTATTCTCAAGAAATTTACTACAAAAAATAACTACAGTAGAAGGAAGAGTGCAAAGAAGAGATCAGGCCAAAGATTCCTGAGAAATATGATAAGGAAGCAATAATGCTTACATCAGAGTGATAAGTGGTGAGAGAAGGCTCTGCAGAGGAGGTGAGATTTAAGTTGTGTACTGAATGAAGGAAAGGACTTCAGTGTATAAAGATAAGGGTGTAGGAGTCCATTCTCGCACAAGAGACGGGCAATGGAGAACAGAGAGGATCAGAAAAAAGGAAGAGGGAACAATCCATATTGGTTTGATTTGAAAGGTAGGGGAGATAGAAAACAGAATATGAAGCGAGCAAACAAGCACGGATTTATTAAATGCTGACTATATGCCAGACCCTTTGCTGGCAAGTAGTATGAGAAAACAATAAAGTCAGTCAACAAGCATTGATCTTATGACAGGCACTGTGCTAAATGCTAAGGAAACAAAGAAAGCTGAAAACAGTTTCTTCTCTGAAGGAGCTCACATTCTAATAAGGAGATGATACATAAATAACTAGAGATATACAAAATAAATACAGAGTAATGGAGGGGAAACAGAGAAGCAAAGCCAATAGCACCTGGGAGAACTGGAAAATGCCTCCTGCAGAATTTGTGGAATTTGAGCTGGCTTAATGGAAGCCAGGAATGCTAAGAAGTAAAAGTGAAGAAAGAGTATTCCAGGAATGAGAGAAAGAAATAGAGTGCCATGCTAAACACTTGATTGGGGCTAGATTATGGAGGATTTTGTTTACCACTATCAGAAGTCTAGTACCAGAGGAAGGTATGTAATCCTTCCACTAAGACTGCGTAATTTGCCTGTATCATGTCTAATTCTATGAGCCACGTTTCAAAAATGACTAACAATTTGAAACACACCAATAGGTATGTGATTAAGAAAGAGAAGGGGTTCACACAGTGGGCAACAGATTGAGCTAGATGACATCTATGGTCCTTTCCACTTTTAGGATTCCATGATTCACAGCCATCACACAATACACAATATGACTTGCCTAAATTTATAGTAGGGAGTATATTTAGACCAGAGTCCACCTTAAAAGCCCTAAAGGAAAGACTCTCTCTAATGGAATGAATGGAGGTCCAGATGTGAGGCACTAAATGACCCTCTCTCAAAGAAGGAAAGACTCAGGATGGCAGTCTGCTCATACAAGGAAAGTTCCTCACTAAAGAGCACATTGAAGAGTGAAATGTCAACACTTTTCAAGAATCTGAAAGTGTAACCTCTTAACCATGTCATCTCTCTCATAGTAAAAGGGGGCCACCCACACCATCAAGTTTAGCCATTCTTACCAACAATCCCCACGTGATTGACTGATGTTTCAGTGTGCTACTTTTAAAATGGAACTGAAAATATCGAAACAGATGCCTGTGGCTCATATTACATGACTAGACTATAAGGCACAGCTGGTACTATCCTAGCCTGATCCCCTAAATAGGGCTTACATGACCCAGTGAACATATTACTATAGAGGCAATTATACCTCCTATCCATATGTGATTCTCCTCTATCAGTTTAGAGGCCACATAGAGGTATTCCCAAAGGCATTGCTGTGGGCCACTTTGGAAAATGTTCCTGTCTCATCTCTGCCTTCAAGGCTCAAACCAGGTGCTCTATCTCTCCTCATATTTTCCCTGAATAATCTTTATGTGTTTTTTCTCTGTCCTCTCACATTCCGCTTTTATCATACTTATTTGTTGAAATCAAATCAGCAAATTGGTAAAACTATTCCTATGTGAAAGGAACTATTGCCCTGAAACCAGCTTAATCTGTCAAATGGTTAGACAGCTTAAAGAACCAAGACAGAGCAATTGCACAAGTGCCAAAGTAGAAAAGAGTGTACAGAAAGAATGGGTCCTGGTCCATTCTGAATGGCCTGCCCAAGCAAAAAGGAAAAGGAATCTCTTCCCTGGTAAACAGCTTCTAAAGAAAGCTCCCTAACAGTAGGGATTATTTTATTCTTTGCCATATTTTCCAGAAACACTGGACCTGGGGTATGCAGGAGGCCCAGAACAAGTCAAGGATGAAGCTACCCACCCCTCACTAATGACATAAGTATGCTAGGCACCAGGTATTCAAATCCAAAAATAAAAGTCATCAAAAAGCTTACATTCCACCTGACACATATAATAGGTACACAGACAAATACAAGATAATGTCAGAAGAGAGAAAACACTCAGAAGAGGAAGGGATCATGAAAGGCTTCTTGTAGGAGGTAGGATCTAGGCTGAAGCTTTTGAAGGGAGAGAAGGATCCTAAGAAACAGGAAAGGAAGGAGGACATTCCAGGGATGGAGAACAGCATATACAACAGCACTGAGGTAGAAGATGGAATGTCAAATATGCCAGTCTTGCTGGAACATAGAACAGCATTATGAAGTAAATGTAGAAATGTAGGTGGGAATCAGAATGGGAAAAGTTTTAAATGTCAAGCTGAAGGGGCTATATTTTATCCTTGAGGAAAGAGAAAGGCAAAGAATTTTTTTGAGATAAGTGAGTGACATGTCCAGGCCTGTGTACCTTGGGAATTTTAATTAGTCAGCTATCTAGTAAATGAATTGGAGAAGAGAGACACCAGAAACAGGAAAATCATTGAGTGAATTACTGCAAATTTGCAAATCATCAGTTGAGATAATTCAGTCAATGAGTGATTCAATCAATTCAATTCAATTAATGATGACATCACCAAGAGTGAATGTGTAGGAAGAAGAGAAGAGAGGTCCCAGGACACAACTCTGGGAGACACCCAGGGTTATGAAGCAGTAAATGAATGATGATCCTGCAAAGGAGACTGACAACAAATGGTCAGACAGCTTAAAGAACCAAGACAGAGCAATTTCACAAATGCCAAAGTAGAAAAGAGTGTACAGAAAGAGTGGGTCCTGGTCCATTCTGAATGGCCTGCCCAAGCAAAAAGGAAAGGAATCTCTCCCCTGGTAAACAGCTTCTAAAGAAAGCTCCCCAACAGTAGGGATTATTTTATTCTTTGCATTTGTACCCTCAACACCTAAAACAATGCTTGGCACATACTAGATGCTTAATAAATGCTTGGTGAATGAAGAAAGCTTCTCCACTAAAAATTAAAATTAAATGCATCAGTCATAGGAAAATAATGCTATTGTGATGTGCTTTTTTTTTTAGGCAATTGGGGTTAAGTGACTTGCCCAAGGTCACACAGCTAGTAAGTATCAATTGTTTGGTCTGAGGCTGGATTTGAACTCAGGTCCTCCTGACTTCAGGGCCGGTGCTCTAACCACTGCATCACCTAGCTGCTCCCCAAGTTGTGATATTTTTAAATAAAATAAAGTTCCCCTTTGATTTAATGGCAGTGGATTGAGTATTGGATCAGAATTCAAATCCAGCCTAGGATACTTACTAGCTTTGTGAGCTCTGGCACGTCACTTACCCACTATCTGCCTCAGTTTCCTCATCTGTAAAATGGGGGTATAATAATAGCACTTAACTTTCTGGGTTTTGTGAAGATAAAATGATGTAATATTTGTGAAGTGTTTTGCAAAGTGCCATATAAATGCTAGTCATCATTATTACTATCATTATTATTATTATTATTATTATTATCAATGGCATACTGGACACAACCAAAGACATTCATGAGGTGTGGAGCTAGTCCAGAGGACATTCCTGGCAGGAAATAGCACCCTAATCTCCTGCCAGAGTTATTATAGAAGCTGGCATACTCCTATGCTACTTCCTCACTGCTACAGATGGGGGCCAAGTCCCCAAGGAAAAACTTCACATGTGTGCTGGAGATAGGCCAAGTTTGTGGGGAGCAATCCATTGCCAGCTCAGAGACCACACATCACACAGCTGCGTCCCATAACCCTCAAGAGGGGTAGATGAGCTGCTTGGGTGAGATCAATGCAAGCTTGCTGGGGCAGGAGCACAGCTGTGGTCAGTTTACAGCTAATTCCCTTCATCTATGATGTATGTACAGTACAACTCAGCCCCAGTGGAAAGGGAAGGAAAAAGCCAGTAGAGAAGCTTTTTTTTTTCCTATACACAATTTTTCCAAACACAACTAGGAAACAGGGAATTTCATTCTCACTGAGAGAAGAAAAATCACTATTGGAATCCACACAATTTAAACCCACAATACAGGCACAATCACTTTCTAGAAGAACCAGAAAAAGACTCGCCTACATAATTCATCTCATAAATCAAAGAAATGCAGAGTCTCCCCTCTACTTTCATCTCGAAGGGATGAGAAGACATTCAAAGCTACAATCAACATAGCTACTAACCAAAAGGGTAATAGAAATCACAGAAAACTGTAGCTGGTCCTTGACCTCATTAAAGGAACTTTGGAAGGTAATGTGAAATAGTGGAAAGACCACTGGTCTGGTAATCAGGAGATGAGGTTAAAATCCCAAAATGTTCCTATTGTTTCCCACATTGAGATGTAAGTCATCTTCAGGGCTCTTCCTCTTTCACTTTTGTATTTATATCCCAATGCCTGGCAGGTAGCCTGTTGCTTCATGAATGTTTGGTGATTGATTGTTTTCAACTTTGGGTAAGACCCTTCAGTCTCTCTGTGGGTCTGTGTCCTTAGTGCTAAGGTAGGTGATCTTGAAGATCCCTTCCATCTCTGCCAATCTGTGAGTCTGTGATCCAAAAGGTAGCTTAAAAGAAAAGGGTGTTTCTGATACAAACAGTGATTTGATTTGATTTTAAATTTAACAAGCTTTTATTAAATATCTACTATTTGCCAAGCATTCCATTAAATACAAATATTTCAACTGATCCTCACAACAACCCTGGGAGGTATTATTATTTTCACCATTTTATAGATGAGGAAACTGAGGCACTGTTAAGTGACTTGTCACACAGCTAATAAAGTATCTGAGGCCACATTTGAACTCAGGTCTTCCTGACTCCAAGTCAAGGACTCTAGACACAGCACCATCTGGCTGCCTCTGGAATGAACTGATGTGAAACTGATTAGGGGATGGGCAAGAGAGAATCTATATGACCAACTCTTCTGACCTCCTTTGATCAAATCCATTGTGACAAAGAGATTTTATCCTGAAACTCTTAGTTCTCTTTGAGTGGCATACTTATTTATTCATTCACTTCCTCATTCATTCCATTTATTAAGTGTCAACAATATATATAGCCCTGGGCTGGGAAGTAAGGAAGAAAAATAAATGAATGAAACACAGTCCTTGTCTTCCAACAGCTTTTAATCTAGTTTAGCACTCCTGGAAAAAGTAGGGAGAATGACCTTGCCATCAGAAGATGAAAATGACCAGACTATGGGCAGAGTAATGGAAAAGTATGCAATGAGTTTTCAAGAAGGAAAGATTGCTCATGATAGAGACAGAGAGGGTAATCTGGAAGTGGAAATAGGGAGCAAAGAGTATTCTGGCTCCTCCTGGATCAGTGTGTCACAGGCATGACAGAAAACTCATACAGCAGTAGAGTGGGGGGCCAAGGATGAAATACCTTCTAAAGACAGATTTCTGTGATTGCAAGATAGTGAAAAGACCATGCAAAGGAAACATCCAGGATGAAAGGGATTCTCTTAATTATGGGGGCATAGGGTGGGGAAAAGGTAAGAAATTAGGTCCTAGAGGTCACAGAACAGAGGAAGATAAGAATTAGGGAAGTAAAGGGCTAAGTTTGGGGAGGAGAGCTCCAGGAATCCCAAAATCTGAACATTCTAAGTTCCCTTACAATAATATAAATACAGATTTGCATTTATTAAGTGTTTACTACATACCAGGCATTGTGGATACAAAATAAAAGGCAAAATCATAGTCCCTGCCCCAAAGGAACTAATTTTCTAATGGAAAACAATATGCAAACAACTACGCACGTACATGACATATATACATAAACTACCTCGGTGTTAGCCTTGCCTCTCACTTTCAGTCACCCCAAATATCCAATCTATTGCCAAACCTTGGTGTTTCTGCCCTCACAACATCAGCCATGTATGTCACCTTCTCTCCACTAACACAACCACTGTCCTAATTCAAGCCTTTGTAACCTCTCTTCTGGACTATTACAGTGTGAATAGGAGGTAATTTCAGAGGGAAAGAACTAGGGGGAGAGTATAAGACCAAAAAGGGGATCTCTATGGTACATGTTGTCTCCTCCTGATAGAATGTAAGTTCCTTGTCTTTGTATCTTTGATACCTACATCAGTGCCTGGCACAAAGATGCTAATTAACACATGTTTGTTAATTGACTGGCATTTTTGAGTCTTGAGTTTTCCTATTAAAATCCTGGGTACACCACTATAGCTTCTTTCAGTCTCAATTAACTTATAAAATGAGGATAATACCTGTATTTGATGCTGCTCTAAGGACTGAATTACATTATCATAAAACACCACATAAATATGAATTATTAATAAACATAGCCTATTCACATCCTCTTATTCCCCTAACATGCCAATATGGCCTACTGAATGCATGTTGGTAATGATAATAATGATGATGATGATGGTGGTAATGGTAGTGGTGATCAAGACTTGTGACTTCTCTAGTAGTTATCATTGTTATCTTTCTTTTCAACTTTTTTGATGGTGTTCATATAGAAATGATTCTAGTACAACTTACTTTCATGCTATTATTCCTTTATATCTAATGTTTGAGGACTATTGCATGGGCAGATAAAATAATGGTTCTTTGTAGTTGAATAAAAGAAGTATTAGGATGTAAACTCAAGGCTGTCAGCTCACTGAAAGCATTCTTGTTGCAGGCAGGATGTCAGAGCTGATATGCACCTCACCTTTTTCCTACATGATTTTGATATACTATACTAGTTCTGTATATTTTGAAACTTTTTTTGTTATTTCCTATGACCATGCCTTTGCACAAGCTGCCACCCCACTCCACACCCTATGCCTTACCCCCACCTCTTAGAATCAAGGCCCCTTCAAAGCTTAGCTCAAGGACCATATCCTACTTGAAGCCTTTTCTGATCACTCCCCACACACACACAGATATATCTCCTTTCTAGTGCCAAAGATTTTAAGGTTTCACTTTTTCCTTCTAAAGAGCTTAAAATGATTTGTCAAATTGGATAGAGAAGGAGAAGTTAGTTGGAACCAGAGTAATGGGATTGAATCTGAGTCTGGGAGTTGTACTAAACCCAAGGCTAATAATCAGGGAGTGACTAAGATCAGTGAGTTCTCATTTTCTTTTGGGCAATAAGTTGTATGTCTTATAGCATCATTTCATGGTATGGTGGAAAAAGTAACAAATTTAGAGTTTGAAAACCTCTGTTCAAATCTTGGTTCTACTACTTACTACCTATATGAACGTGGGCAAGTCACTTAACCTTTCTGGGTCTTAGTTTCCATATTTGTAAAATGAAGAGGTTGGACTCAATGACTTCTAATGTCTTCCAGCTATAAATCTATGATTTATTATCCTATGATCTTCACCTATTCATAAGACAACCATGAAGCACTGTTTCTTCATAAACAGGCTGAACTAGCTGACCATGTACTGATGTAGGTGCCAAAGAGACAAAGACAAGGAGCTTACATTCTATGAGGAAGAGACAACATGTACCCATAAAGATGCCCTTCTTGGTCCTCTACTTTCCCTCTGAAATTACCTCCATTCAAACTGTATATGTCATGCATGCATATAGTTGTTTACACATTGTTCTCCATTAGAATATTAGTTTCTTTGGGGCAGAAACCATGTTTTTTTGCCTTTTGTTTTGTATCCACACTGCCTGGCACTTAGTAAATACTTAATAAATGCTTGTTGATGATGATAACATGTAAGTATATACAAAATATGTATACAACATAAAAGGGAGGAGCACCACAAGCAGCAGGGAGAGAATCAGAAAAAGCCTTATAAAGTAGATGATTTTTTAGTTGAGCCTTGAAGGAAACGAGGGAGCCTAATGGGTATTTTTCTCTGCAAATCTCCTGTCCATTTTCTTATGACTCAGACCATTTTTGGCTCCACCATTGACTTGACTGACTTGGATGCTACTATAATCATTTCTATTTGTAGCACCAAATCCTTTTGCAATATCACAGTGCCTCTAAAGTGACGGCATTTCAAGTACAATAGCAAATTGATTCCTCAGAAGTAGATTTAATCACCACAAGTGAAGATCCAAAATGCAATACTAAATAACATAATCATATTTGTAGTCATCCTTGGGCTATCCTTTATGCTAGTAACTAAAATATACAAATGCCAGAAGGGAGAAAGAATTATTGCTGCCATCTTCAGTGGCTCCCCATAGCCTCTAGGGTTAAATACAAATTCTTCAGCCTGGAATTTCATGTCCAATTTTAATGTCCTCTAAAACCAGGCTCCAGCCTACCTTTCCCACCTTACCTTTCATGTATATAATATTCCAACCAATCTAGATCATCAGCTCTTCCCCAAAGCCATTAACTACTCAATCATTCATCTCTATATGCAATTGTACAATCCATTCCCCAATAAGGGGTGGGATTTTCCTTTTTCATCTCTGGATCTTAAACTCTTTATCTTGCTTCAAAGTTCAGCTAAGAGGCTGTCTTCTCCATGGTGTCTTCCCTGATCCCCCTCAGTTGGGAAAGTGTTCTCTAGTCAATTTTGTGTAGGCATTTCTGTGAGCATTTTATAAAACCTTACTGCAAGGGTTCTTAATTTCTTTGTGTCATGAACATCCTAATTAATTTAGCCTAATGACCTCTTCTCAGAATGTATTTTTTTACATTCAGGATAGTATTATGAAGAAAATCAATTATATTGAAATACAGTTGTCAATTTTTTTAAAAATCACAAACCCCAGGTTAAGAACTCCTGCTTTGGCAGATGCAAGCTCCGTGAGGGTATGGACCATTTCTCCTCTGGAACATCTCCACTCCATGTTTCCCTAGCCTATGTTTCTTCTTTCTCATCTTCCATGATTCAAGGCTCCCTTCCACAGCCATTGGCTGCCATCATCTAGCACCATCAGCCTGGGTCGCACTGGTTTTAGACATCCTTCCAGGTTCTCTCACTTTGTTACTGCCACCATTCTATTTCTGTAAGGGCTCTGACTTACTCCTTTTTTGTTTCCATCCCTCTGCTACACCACTGAGCAGCTGCCATTTAATCATCTGCTTTGTACTATTTCTTCTTCAAGCAAGTGTAACAGGGTGTCCCACAGGTATCTCAAACCCAACATGTATAAAACAGAGCTCTATATCTCCCCAAACCAACCCACTCCTCCTCCTAATTTCCCTCTTTTTGGAGGGCAGGTTCAAAACTTCAGAGTCATCCTCAACTCTCTCTCTCTCTCTCTCTCTCTCTCTCTCTCTCTCTCTC
>NW_020954563.1:7615202-7618781 GCF_900497805.2 Vombatus ursinus
TGGCAATTCCACCTCTATAATATTTTTCATATAGATTCCCTTCCCTCCAGTCATACCACAATCACTCTACTAGATCTCTTCCAATTGGTCTCTCTTCCCCAACTTTCTCCCTTCCGTAATCCATCTTCTACATAGTTTTCCAAATGATATTTTCTAAAAGTCTAACCAAAGCACTGCCTTGCCAATAAACTCCAGTGCGTCCCTATATTATCTCTATAGAATGATGTCCAAACACCTTTATTTGGCATTTTTAGCCCTGCACAGCGTAGCTCTAGTCTTCCTTTCCAGACTTACTATCTATTACTTATATACTCTAAGGTCTGACCAAAGGAGCCTTCTTGCTGTTCCTCACACAGGAAACAGTCCATCTGCTATGACCATAACTTTGCATAAGCTGCCCCTCTTGCCTGGTAGGCATGCTTTTCTCACTTATGCCTCATCAAAGCTTAGTCCCAGGACCACCTGCACATGAAACTTTTTCTGATCAACTCCCCACCCCCGCCACCTCTTTTCCAGATGCTAGCTCCTCTATCCCTCAAAATGATAAAATATATACAGAGAATCTACTTATATTTGTACGTTTTCCCAGACAAAAGTCCAACTTTCCTTAAGAGCAGGGAGAGTTTTATTTTTCTTTGTATCCCCAAAGCACAGCTCAGTGCTTAGTAATGGCTTGACAAATGTTTGTTGATTGATTGATTACAATGAAATACTAAGGCCAACATTCTTCTGGGCTATTAGATGAACCTTCTAGCCTCCACACAATAGGGCCTCCAGCTCAGGACTCAACATACCCTTAAACAGCCAAAAGCCCCTAATTCTTATAGATGGCTGAATTGAGACAATTCGCTTGAAATTTTCCCCCGGCTGAAAGCCTCAAGCTTTGAATTTGGTCAGCACCTTCCACTGAACCTTTTTGGAAAAGAAAGGAAGGAAAGAAAAATTTTTTGCACTGAGCTAAGCACTTTACGAACATTATCTCATTTGATCCTCACAACAACCCAATTTGTGTGGGTGCTATTGTTATTATTTACAGTTGAGGAAACTGAGGCAGGCAGAGGTTAAGTGAGTTGCCCAAAGATCACATGTCTATTAAGTGTCTGAGGCTGGATCTGAACTCAGGTCTTTCTAACTCCAAGCCCAATACTCTATCCAGTGTGCTACCTAGCTGCCTTATACACTAGACCCCACCCCCTTCCATTCTTTTATATAACCATCCTATCCTCCATTGGTGACTGGAGCCAAACTATGCATATACTCTGAAGGCTCAGAGAAGCTTCAAGAAAGCATCTGAAACACTAGGAGAGAAAGAGCACGATAAAAGTTCCTCGGGCACCCCCTCCCCCCACCCAAGGCAAAAATTCCCTTCCCCATTTAAGAAACACTGAGACTAAATCTGTGTCACTGAAACTTCTCTGCATTGCTCCTAGTTCTATCCTCTTGGCCAGGAAGAACAAGTCTAATCATTCTCCTATATGACAGCCTTTCAGAGAAAGGAAGATATCAATCACATCCTCTCTTCTGCAGGGTGAACATCCCAGTTACTTCAACTGATCCTCTCATGACATCATCTCAAGCCCTTTATCATCTTGACTACTTGGCTAATTAGTATCCTTAAGAAATGTGATTTCCAGAACTAACCACAATATTCCACATGGGACTTGACAACCAAACCGTACAATAGGATTATCACCTCCAGTGTTCTAGATGTTTGGGTTTTCTTCATGTTGTTTAAGGTTGTATGAACTTTTTAACCTACCATATCACACCACTGATTCATGCCGAGCTAGTGATCCACAAAAAATCCCAGATCTTTTGCAAAAGAAAAATGGCTGTCAAGTCACACATCACCAATCTTGTGCCTTTGGAGTTTTTCATGAACATGTAAGACACTGCATTAATTCTTCTTTTTATCTTTTTAGATTTAGCCCAAATTCACTGGAGGTCCTGTGGACAGAGATTCAGACACATTCTTCAATACTCACAACATCTCGATCATCTCCAAAATAAGAACTATTCACAAGACATTAAAAAAAAATTTCAGGTTTTTTTCTGTGATCTAAGACATGAAGAACTCTAACAAGGTTAATAACAAAACAAAGCACTAACAGCAAAGAAAGCTAATTACTAACAGCTAATGTACTCACTCAGCAATCCTTCCTTATCAACCACCACATTCTACTCTGGTAGGGTTACACAAACTGATTCATAGTCTTACAACAGAACTCAACTGTCCCTGCCCACCCCCTACCCTGCCTCCTCCACTAAGGAAAACTAAAGTCAGAAGCTTGCTCTGGATAGGTTTGCACCATGGTAACATTGAGCTAGAACAGTACTCAGTCAGATAACTAAGGAGCAAATAGACCTGGGGCAGTGTGTATTGTGCTCCTCTAGGCCTTAGGGAAAGGTGACTGGTATTCAGCTGGTGTCAGATCTGTCTCCCCAGAATTCACTTGAGGTAAACACCTAGGATGATGAAATATGAATTCCCCAGCATGAGAAGAGGCTAAGACAGCTCTGAGTTCCAGTCCTCATGATAACATCAAAGGAAGAGTCTGAAAATGAGCAAAAAGGGGATATAAGGAAAAATATAGGAATTACCAAAGACCTCACAAGAAAGAAAACTCGGTTAGAGGACCTGAACATAAGCAGATAAACATGTAGGGAAATATTAATAACAGAAGGTAATATATCCTCCAAATAATCTGAACAGTCAAAACATTTCTGAAAATATTACCAGACAAAAATAGAATCAACACCTGATGAAACAGAGGAGCCTGTGGATTCCCAAGAGAACATGGAATCATATCAGAAAGTTCTTGAATAATTTAAAAGAGAAATAAGAATTATGAAAGTAGAATTTATGGCCTGTACAATAGCAATAATAGAAAGAACAGGGGAAAAAATTAAATTTACAATGGCAAACTTCACCAAAGAAATAAGAGAGATTGAAATGTAGAGTATGATTGGGAATATTTATATATAGAAGTAAAAGACAAGTTGGAAGAAGAGAAGCAAAAAGCCAGAAGATTAAAGCAATAATGTTCTCCATACCAGCAAAATATATTGATCTTGGAGACAGGATTCATGGTGACAAGTTAAGGATTATAGATCTTCCAGAAGAAAATGATAAGTAAAAAAGAAAAAACCTCAACACCATAATGTAAGAAATAATAAGAAAACTGCCCAGAACTTTGCACAGAGAAAACTGTCAATCAAAAAAAAAATCCACAGATTACCATGGGAAAAACCCTATGGTACAAACTCTAAAATAGATAGACAGATATAGATATAGTAGTTAAATCTAACAATTCCAATGGCAAAAAAAAAATCTGCAAGTAACCAGGAGAAAGAAGGTGCTCATCTATGCAAGGAAGGGAATTTGAAAAATGCAAGACTATTCTGCACCTACCAGCAAGAGGGGATGGAATGTGTTCTGAAGAACCATGAAGCTCTGGTACTGGCTAAGAAATAGAGTGGTGGATCAGGGGAATAGGTTAAGAATGCAAAACACAATAGTCAATGACTATAGTAATCTATTATTTGATAAACTCAAAGACCTCAGCTTCTGGGATAAGA
>NW_020954563.1:7618791-7619084 GCF_900497805.2 Vombatus ursinus
TAGCAGCTCTTTTTGTGGTGGCAAAAAATTGGAAATTGAGAGGATGCCCATCAATCGGGGAGTGGCTGAACAAGTTGTGGTATATGAATGGAATGGAATACTATTGTGCTGTAAGAAATAATGAACAGGCAGACTTCAGGAAAAACCTTGAAAGACTAGTATGGTCTGATGCTAAGTGAAATAAGCAGAACCAGGAGAACATCGTACACAGTAATAGCCAGGATGTGTGGTGACTAATACTGATAGACTTAACCTTTCTCAGCAATACAAGGATCTAAGACATCTCCAAAGGC
>NW_020954563.1:7619244-7640847 GCF_900497805.2 Vombatus ursinus
GGGAGGGAGGTGGAGAAGAAGAGGGAAAAAAATTTAAAACTCAAAAGCTTATGGAAGTGATTGTTGACAAATCAAAATAAATTAATTTTAAAAAAAAGAACCATGAAGCTCAAAATGCAACCTTAGGTGATCTACTCTGCAAATCTGAGCTTAATCATTAATGAAAAAAGTTAGTCCAAATTCTAACCTGCTCAGATTCTATTTTTATATCTTGTTATAAAATGGGTCAGCTATCGCCTCCTAGCTTTGTGTCATCTGCAAATCTGGTAAGCATCATATCAATGCCTTCAACCAGTTTACTTTTAAAATGTTAAACAAGATTAGACCCAAGGACTGATTCTTGGTCAGTAATGCAAAATGTCAGCCTTAGGGAAAAGCATAAACAAAGCTACAGAGGTGGGAAAGCATGAGACATGGATGAAGAACAGATAATCTAGGTTGGTTGCAGCATAGAGTACATGAAGATTAAGTAGAGATAAGACTGAAAAAGTAGTCTAAGGTCTAATTGAAGAACCTTGAATGCTAGCTGAGGGAATTGAGGCTTTCTCCAGTTGGGAGACATTTAAGATTTTTGATTAAGGCATTGAGTTTCCCCAATTTCATACTTTTGAAATTGATTTTAATGAAAATTAAAGGGAAAAAATGAAACTGGTTTAGGAGAACAAATTGTGAATGAGTGAATGGATGAAGCATTTATTAAGCACTTACTTTGTGCTTCATTTATACACTGTGCTTACAAATAGAAAAGTAAGATAATCCTAGCTGTCAAGAAGTTCACATTCTAATGGGGAGACAACACAATGTGGAAGGTTTTAGCTGTAAGTCAGATGGAAAAGTCCTATGGTTCTTAGGGTACATCAGCAAAGCAAGAGATAACACTTCTTCTTTAATGTCATTTCCAGCGATAAAAAATCGTATCAGTTTCTGACATTGAACCATTTCACATTGGGCTATAAACACTGGTAACTGGGCTATTTCCTTCACTGTCTGAGAGAGGTTAGTCATGGTTATGGTGGTTGTGGTGGTAGTTTGACTTTCCTGGCACATGTTGACTCTCATCTCTCCTTCAGTACCCTTTTGCTTTAGTTAGTCATCTCACTTGAATGTTGGTTCATTAGCCACTGGTGGAGATAGCTGGCCCTTTTTCCATAGAAGTTATCTCCTCATATGATGGATGTAAGGGCTGGGCCAGAAGAGGACTGGTGATCTGGGGGGAGGAGATGCCTCAGTGTACTTATCTACCTGTTGGTAGCCGTTAGTGGCCAGAAACTCTCACGGGGGGTAATGAAGAAGGTGGCTCCCTTCTCCACAATGATTTCTCTCCTCAATAATGGCTATAGGAGTTCAGCTGGAAGCAGGTCTAGTGGCCTAAAGGAAATTGCTGTTTCCAAGGCTCTTGGCTTCAGGGTCCTGAGCTATCTTTATAAAACATGTCCTTTTCCACTTATCAAAGAGTTGGGAAACTACTGGCACAGAATGTTGAAAACATATCCATTGTTTTGGACTGTTTTTCTTTGTTACAAGGAAATGTTCAATACTAAGTCTCCTCTGTCCAAAAAAGGACTTTGATAATAATAAATGGTATCAGTAATACTAAAAAAATTAATCTAGTATTTACAGAATAGATCCAAGGACTTGGCATTTCTCAAAATAATATCAGTTACCCAAAGTGTGTCAGTTCTTCGTGGATCACAGTGAAAGAATTTAGAATACTTTTCTCTAATACCAACCAAGGTTTCTGGGTCTCAAATGAAAACTTTGGGCAATTAGAAGCCCAAGGAATCCTTGTAGAGAATTAATGTGGCTACCTCAAAGATAACCTAATTATGCATTAGCTGTAATTGTACAATAATAAAATATGCAGGAGAAATTGGTTCCCAACTCCACCTGACAGTCATCCTAGACCCTGAAGCTGGCAGATTAATAACCCTTATAACTTTATCCCAGGCAGTGTAATTGCAGGTGCTATCTTTACTCACTTAATTCCTCCATGTGGGCTTAAAGGGCTCAGTAACCTCCTTCCATTCCTCACATGTCTCCTTAGCCCAGAGAGATTTTTTTAAAGCAGAATGAGGAATAAATGAGAAGTTAGAGTCATGTTGAAAACTCAAGCTCTGAAAACAAACCCATTTCCCAACAGCCTCTTTCTGTTTACTTCCCAAATTATTCAAGTAGAAAATTATCCAAACTTCTATCCAAAGCACACTCATTTCTGGTTTTATCCCAACTTCCATTCCTAATTTTTCTTCTCTTCTTCAAAGCTTCTATATTTAGGAAATATAGAGGCCTCAAAGTTCTCTAATTTGCACTTCATTTGAACACTAATGAAAAGAAATGTTCTTGTACTTCAGACTATTTCCTCAGTCAATTAAACAAATCCTCTAAGTGGAGTTGGGGAAGTGATTTGTGTCCAAGAACGTAATTAGGACTTAATTCCAGTGTGTGTGTCTTCTCAAGCCCATTTCCTTTTAGGTTCCATCACACTAAAAAATGGACCAGGTGCAGCCTCACATCTCAGGATCAAATAACTGGCGAACCCTAGGCTTGCAGAACCCAATGAAATCAACATAGTCTATTTATTCAAGGCAAGCTTGGCTCATGGTTCCCTCTTTCTGCCAACTTTCCAAATCAAAATCTTCCAGAGCATTGGGCAAAACTATGTATAAGCTAATAATAAAAGAAATAATAATAGTAATAAAATTTAACAATATTCATCCAATGGTACCATATAGCTATGATCATGGAACCACAAGATTCCCTGCAAAGGAATTAAAACTGTAAATAATCCAAAAGAAAACAAGGTGTAGCACATGAGCAAATTTGAATAAACATATAAAAAATGGAAAAAATGTAGTATCAAGGACATCCACCAATTGTGTATTGAGAATGAAAGACAATAAAGGGCTAGCCCAAATGCTACATTGAAGCCTTTGAGGAAGTTGAAGATACAGAGAAAAGGCTGTAGCATGTTGGACGACTGCTGTGTGGAGGACCAGAGAAATGCATATACAAGAAAAGCACAAGAATAAAAACATGAAGGGGTTACAAACTGTACTCCAGAGGGAGTACACATATTGATGAGTTCCCAGACCTAGGTAAGTACCTCATCATCACAACTCACATTTATATGACATTTTACTATTTGTAAAGATTTTTCCTGACAACATGAAGTGCTTAGTAAAGATACATTTATTTCCATTTTACAGGTGAGAATACTGAAGTTCAAAGAGGTCACATGACTTGCCAAGGTCATGTCAGTGGTAGTCGGTCAATGCAGAACTGGGATCAGAACTCAAAATTTCTGTTTCCAAGGCCTATGTTTAACTACAGAAGGAAATCATGGGAATTTCTAATGATCGATTACTAAAGAATTTCTTAACTATTCCTTGATGACTTCTAAAGGCAAACTAAAGGAGAAAATGAAGCAATATTAATATAACACTATTTTTTGTTAATGACAATGAGCTTTCTATATTATTAAAAAAAACACCACCCTCCCCCACTCTGGAACTTCAATATTCTTAGTTATACAGGGAGTAGAGGAGCTGAGGGTACAAGACAAATGATATTAATCTATTATGAGCCTGACTTACTAGACTCCTGCCATTTAATTTCTACTTTGAAAATTCATTCCAGGTAAACCACTAAATGATGGAAAGCACACTGGTCTCCACATCAGAAGAGCTGGTTTCCAGTTCAAGTTCTACCACTAATCAGCTTCGTGATATCAAAGAAGTCATTTCCCTTCAGTGGACCTCAGTTTCCTCACCTGTAAAATGAAAGGGCGGTAATTATCAACATTATCTGGTATTGTTTACAAATTAGAAAAACTGATCAATGTAACAGAAGCAAGATAAGTTAGTAACATAGTGTTCTAAAAAACAAAGGACACCAATAACTGGGTAAGCATTCCCCTATTCAATAAAAGTGTATGGAAAATTGGAAAGCAATCTGGCCAAAATTAGGTTTAGAGCAATACCTCATATCCTTTACCACAATAAGATCCAAATGGATACATGGCCTATGATCATAACATAAATAAACTGTAAGAGAAAGGAAGGAGAATTGTTAACTCAAAAGAGGATAGAGATAATAAAACGAACAATTTTATTACATAAAATTGGAAAGCTTTTGCACAAGCAAAGTGAATGCAGTTAGAACAAAGGGAAAGACATTCACTGGTTAAAAAAAACTACAGTGAATGTCTCTAATAAAGTCCTGGTGTTGTAGCTATATAGGGAATTGATACAAATATATAGGAGCATGGACCATTCCTGAGAAGATAATGGTCAAATGATATGAACAGGCAAGCTAGAAAGTAAAGCAAGCTATCAACAACCACATAAAATTATCCAAATCACTAATAATAATAGAAACGCAAATGAAAACAACTTTGAGGTTCCACCATACACCAATCAGATTGACAAAATGATAAGAAAAGAAAACAGTAATTGCTGGCGAGACTCCAGGAAGACCGCAACACTAATGTATTGTTGGTGAAGCTGTAAATTCATCCATCCATTCTAAAAAGTAATTTGGAACTGTGTATCCAAATTAATAATGATGATAACGGGCATTATTATTATACAATGCCTACAATACACTAGACACTACACTAAGCACTTTACAATTTATTGCCTCATTTGATCCTCACAACAACCCTCAAAGATAGGGGTTATTATTGTCCCCATTTTACAGTTGAGGAAACTGAGGTGAATAATTTAATTGACTTACCCAAGAACACACAGCTAGTAAGTGTTTGAGGCTGGATTTGAACTTATCTTCCTGACTCCAGACTCAGTGCTCTTATCTATTCAATCACCTAGTTGCCACCAAGTAGTAGGTATACATTTCAAAGAAGTCAAAGAAAAGGGGAAAGGATCCACTTATACAAAAGTATTTATAGCCACACTTTCTACTGTAGCAAAAAAAAAAAAAAACTGTCAACAAACTGTATACCTATAAATTGGGCAATGGCTAAAGAAATTATGGCATATGACTGTAAGTAATATTATTGTCATAACAAATAGCAAATGTGATCGATTCAGAGAAATCTGAGAAGGTTTATATAAACTGATAGAGAATTAAATGAGCAAGAACCAGGAGAGCAAATTATATAATGATCACAATAGTATAATGGAAAACAATGTTGAAAGACTTCAGAGTACTGATCAATGAATGACCAAACACAACTTCAAAACACTAATGATGAAACACGCTTCCCACCTCATGTCAGAGTGGTGATGGACTAGTAGTGCAAAATGAAGCAGATTTTCAGACACAGCCAATATGTGGATTTGTTTTGCTTGACTATATTTATTTGTCACAAAGGAGGGCTTCTGTGGGGGTAAGGACAATAAGGTCAAAAATGAAGAAAAAAGGAAATAAACATCAATGAAACATTTTTAAATGCAAAAAACAGAATACTTTGGTAGAAGACAGATAATTAAGTGTTGTACAATCATGTACAATTTAATATGCAATTTTTAAAATAAATTATATAGCAAGAGTTTGGTTTCATATACAGTCCTCATTTCTTTTCATAATGAAATGCTCATGTTTGTTAAATCCATAACAAAAAAAGAAAAATTATATTTAAGAAAAAATAGCTAAAATGATGAAACTAGATTAGATGATCTCTAATGTTAACTAGGTGCTCTTAGCCTTCTGCTTTCCTTGGCAATGTCACAGCTAGTAACTCATTTGATTACCTCATTTGATCCTTGCAGCACAGTTCCCAACTCACTATTCCTTGCAATGTCATCATTACAGCTGACACATATATACACATATAATTTTAGATAAACTATCTTATTTAAAGGAATGTCATAGTTAACATCTGATATCTTCTAGCTGTTTGAATGTAAGGGGCATTATAAGAACCTGTCCCTCCCCAACCTAGTTCATTATCACAGGAATATTCCCTCAAAAGGATCACAAAATGAAGAAGGGAGTGCCTCCTATCATGCATATAAAGTAAGACCTCCTTTGTCTAGGGAGATGATGACCAATTAGTTATCTAGATCAAAACGAAGAGGTAGCTCTCTATGATGTCGAACATCCGTGACTTATACACAACTCCTGGTAAACCTTACGATATTTAATTTTGTCAAGCTCAGGGATATAGCCTTGGGTTCTTCCAAAAAGGTCTGACTGAAAGCATGGAATCCAGTATGACAAGAAGCAGCAAGCAACCAAACCTGGAATTTGGTTCTTGATCTTTCTTTTGGCTAGTGCCATGAAAAAGATGCCTTCATAACATCTCCTAACCTGTTCTCCTTTCTCCTTTCACAAAGGAACAGACACTTTGCCCTGCTCCTGTCTTCCTTCCTCTAGAATGAGTAAAGAATCAAAAGCTTGACCTCACTCTCCCTATGTTCTTCCTCTTGCTCTTTGTCCTCTCCCTGTCTTACTCTTTACCCCTCCCCCTCTTTCCGGTTCTCTCTTTCCCTTTTCTCTCCTTAACCTACCCCTCACCAAGAGTTAAGAAATATGCTTGGCCTCAGTTTCATGTACACCCAGCTGGGCTTAGGAGAGGTAATCTTCTTTATCTTGTGTGCCTTATGCTTCTAGGATTATCATAATGGATTCCATTTTCATGATACGAGTCCATTTTTATAGGTTTTTACATTTTTTGTTGAATGTTCACATAATATTCCTTGTGTCTGATTGTCCGATTTATACTATACTGACACATTTCCCCATTCCCAATAGTCCAAATACTGACTGTCCAGATTCAGATCTCTTGAATAAAATTGCATGATTATCCAGTGGAACTCAGCTTTGGAAGAATACTATCACCAAGATCCCAGGAGTCCTGGAACCACAACAGTTTGGGGCTACTTACTATTAAGTTCCTTTCCAACTCTGTTTCCATGATATCATCTGTCTGATTCCCTTATCCATAGGTGTAAGGATAGATAGGCTGGCATATCCCCCTGCTAGGAAGTTTTTCATAGGTCTGCCTATGGGACAGGTGAAAAGAATTCTATCTGGACCATCCCTCATTTTCCCAAAGAAATGTTTTCTTACCTCTGTGGCTCTGGGAGATGCATTTTGTCCCAGATAGGACTCAGAGGAAAAAATCTAGGCTGATTGGAACTATAAAAAAATACACAATCCTGCCGCCGTATTCTTACTCGTTCACAATTCAAAGCCTCTGGGGAGGACTCTGTGTGGATGAAGATGATGACAATGTAGATTCAGGTATTAATGAACAGTGTTTTGCTTTCCTCTGGGCCAGTGTCCTGCTCTCTCTAGCTGAATGCAGGCAATGAATCAACATCATAAGACTGCTATCTAGTTAAAAGAAAGTTTCAAGGCAAAGCAGACCTCTTGGGATTTCTCCCTGAAGTGTTAGTCCCCATGCAGTATTAAAATTCATATTTTAGAAACCACAGCATGATCATGTAGCTTTCAACTCAATCTGGTATCTTCCTTCATTCCCTCACCTAGCCTGGATGGCTTTAAATATTATAATATGCAGCTCAGTATTGTGTTTGGAATAAGACTGGGATATTCAAGGTAGAAGGGTCCTTAGACCATAGAATGTCAGAGCCAGAGGGGTCCTTAGAGATCAATTTACCCAACTCCAGAATCCCTAGCTTCCTCTAAAATATAGCTCAGATGCCATCTCCTACATGGGATCTTTCCATGCCACTCTACACACACACACACACACACACACACACACACACACACACACACAGAGTGTACTTTTAGCACTTTCTTCTTGAAATTACTTAGTATTTTTGTATATACTTTTTGTCTGCATATTTGTGTACATATCATATCTCCTTACTAGATTATAAACTTCTTTAGGAAATGGATGATTTCATTTTTGTCCTTGTATCCCCAGCACCTAATACAGCATCTAGCACATAGTAGCTGCTTGATAAACATTTGCTTAATTGAATTGAGTCCCTTTATAGGAGAAACTGAGAAGCAAGAAAGATAAGTGACACATACTAGGGACACACACACACACACACACACCAAGCCATCTCTTTCCATTATACTACACTTCCTCCTGACCAGATTTCTGACATTTGGAAGTTGGGGCATGGAGAAGGGGAAAGGAATTCGATTCTTTAATCTTAAGCCCTAGGATCTACTGAAGAATTATCAAAAATATGGCTCTCAAAAAAAAGATAATAAAGATTTAATTTATTTTAGGGTCTAATCCCAGGACAAGATACATCAGAGAAAGCCTGCAACAGAGTTGAGGAGGGTGCTTTGTTTAAGCCACCATCAAGACCCAGACTACTCATATGGGTCAATACATAACCAAGACCCAAGAAGTACTGTACTGTTTTCTGACAGTCCTTAAACAGAAATGGGCCAGAGGGGTGGTGGGGATTAGACACATTCATAATGACCACTTTTTAAGACGTCCTTGGTGGTGTGCTGGTCTCAGGATAAGAGTGCTGTACTAATTTGATTTTGTTTCCCCAGAGCCTCGATCAGTTATTTTTTCACATGTGCAACAAGACCTTTGATTCCATTAGTATAAGGTGCTCTCAATGGTTCCCTCTACAATTCAAATCAGTACTATCTCTGACACAGTCTTAGAAAATTAGTCCCTGAGAGGTTGAGTGATTTGTTCAGGGTCACATAGCCCATATGTGTCAGAAAGGCTTGAATTCAGGATTTCCTGACTCCAAGCTCAGCTCTGTATCCACTCTCCCATACTGCCTTTCATGCATTGCACACAGGAAGCAATTAATAGATTTGTGTTGGACTGGATTGCCAAGGTCTGTTTTTTCCACAGAAAACTCCTTCAGCAAACACTTAATTAGCCTCAATTGAGGCTTCCTGGAGGAGAAAACATCTGACCCCCTTCAGTCATCTTCTGCTTCCTTGAGGTGAATGGAAATCTTAGTGCTGGGAAGAACAGAGAGCATTGGAGATGGTGGGGTCTCTGCTGGTGGCTGGAAGCTGGAATAGGGAAGTCATACAGAGTTGCTTTTGCATTTGAACACTCTCCAGAAGAGCTGGGGAAGTAGAGAATGATGTTCCATTGCCTTTTTCCACATTCCTCTTACATCGAGAAACAGGGAGAGAGAAGCTTCTCTGTACTGTTCCAGTGCCATAACCGGTTTAAGGATACGGTGTATGGAAAAAGATGCTCAACACAATGAAATTTCCATTGTGTTTCATTAGGCAGCACTCCTCTCTGCTCTAATAACCCTTTACTGTGTTTTATCTCACAGGTCATTGACTTTTGAGGGTGGCGAAGGAATTCCTGCTTGCATGTGCCTCAGGATCCTCCTGAGTGAGATGTGCTACACCACTGGAAATCATTAGCATTTAAGCTGGATTTGTTGATTTAAAAGTAAAAGTGGAAGAAATCTAAAATGTCTCTATGCTCTGCTCTTAGCCAAGAAAACAAGGCCATTAGTCTGACTAAAAATAATAATAGCAATTCACATTTCTATAGTACTTTAAGGTTTATAAATCACCCTGAGAATTGTGAGTACAAGTATTTTGTGTTCATTTTATAGACAAGGAAGCTGAAACTCAAAGAGGTGTACTGACTTTCCCTCAGGATACACAGTGTCCTTGTAAGGGGTGAAGCTAGGGCTGAAACCCAGCTCTTTGGACTCCCTCAAACTAATGGTCTTTCTACCAAACCACAGTACTTCTCTCAGGATGACTACAGTCCTCATGAAGGTGAACCATAAGAATGAACACAGAATAAAGAATAAGGATCTGGGCTCTAGTCCTGACTCTTCTGCTCATTAGCAGGGATGGGGAACCTGTGGCCCTCTAAGTCCTCAAGTGCTACCCTTTGACTGAATCCAAATTGCACAGAACAAATCCTCTCAATAAAAGGACTTGTTCTGTAAAACTTGGACTTAGTCAAAAGATCCCACCCAAGGACCTACCTAGAAGGTGGCCTCGAGGCCATAGGTTCCCCACCCCTGATCTAGAACAATTCATTTTCTCCTTTTGGGCCTCAGTCTTCCTATCTACAGAATGGAGAGGTTGGGCTAAATGATAACCAACTTTACTTCAACCACAAAGTCCTACTGTCCTAAGCCAAGTTAAGTTGCCTTTTACTTCTGTTTGGCCTTCTGGTGATTATCTATAGGTCCATGATGAATTGATGGTAAATGTTTCCTTGCTCTTCTAGTAGCAACAGAAAAGTGATATGGAAACCAAACAATTAAAAATAAAGCATTTAATCACCTATTTGGTCAATCCTGGGGATACAACCAAAGCATTGAAAGCACCTGCCTGTGAGCTCACATTCTCTCTGTGGAGAGAATGTGAATGCAAAATCCATTGTAAAATATATTTACAATAGAAATACTAGGGGATTTTTAGAAGGAGGACCAGGAAAGGTGTCATATAGTAGGTAGCATTTGAACTAAGCTCTGAAGGAAGCTAAGGACTCTTAAAGAGAGCAGTCATGAGGAAGTAAATTCCCAAGAATGAGGGACAGGCTGTGCAAAAGCACGGAGAGAGGAGAAGAAATATGGAACAGGAGAAACAGCAAGATAGTCAATTTAGACACATCATAGAGTGGGTGACTGGGAATAATGTACTATAGGCATGGTAGAAAGGTAAGTTGGAGCCAGACTTCAAAAGTCTTTAAATGCCAAACAGAGAAAGTAAGTGACATCAGAAGTAAGGAGTCATTGAAGTTTATTGAGCAGGGGAGGAAGATGGTCAGATCTTTGTTTTCAGAAAATCTCCCTTTTAGCTGTATGGAGGATGGATTAAAGAGACATGAAATTCATTACAGGACTTATCACTGTCTTAATTGAAGAAAGCCAAATGGTACAAATTCTAAGCATTTCTCAGTTCCAGATTGTTTGTGTTCCCTGATAGACTAGGCAAACTCTACCATTCCCATACCATCACCACCACCACTCTCAGAAAAGACTTGCATTGCATCGGGTCTCTTTTAGGTGATTTGCATGAGCAAGGTCCTTACACTCTTACATACATACATACACACACACACACACACACACACACACACACACACACACACACGAGATAAATAAGATGATTACGATACAATAAGAATTCATGCTGCCAAATGATAACCCTGAGGCACTCAGTGTAAAAACCTCAGTCATCAAAGAAAGATTCAACTGTCCCAATTAAAAATAACTAGTTATCCATTTGTGCTACCCTCAGACACCGAGCCAGAGAGATAATTGTTAATTATTAATTGATGTTTATGTATGATCTACTATTCATTACTTTATATTTTATAGTAAGATAACCTTCAGGAAACACAGCTCACACACCCATGCATGTCCCTGCACAGTTATCCCAGCCAAAAATAAGTAGAATTGATGTTATGGTTTCTGTTTCTAATATAACCCCTTTACAAAATCTGATGACAAACTCAAGCCAAGTGCCCAGTAGAATGCAAGCTCCTTGAAAGTAGGAGACTATTTCACTTTCATCTTTGTCTCCCTAGTTAGCGCTTAGTAAATGATTGTTATAATGAATTGAATGAGGGAAAGGTTGACCTATTTCCTGGGTAAAAATAAAAATAAAATTCCAACTTAAAAACCAACCACATTTTCAAGCCTAAGGTTGTAAACATAATGGTGTGTGGATAAATGGACTATAAAAAGACTGTCCCTTTAAAATATAAAGATCAATTTGGTGTTAGGCCAATCACTGGTCACAGTTTTAATCATGTTCTTCTGTCAAGGGAATCTAATTCTCTATAAACTTTGAATGGCAGAGATGAAAAAAAAAAACCTAAGCCAACAATGTGGATCGTGCTTCCAAATGATCAGTAGAATGTTTTTCTTTCCAATGTCTGTTTTCCCCATCATCATGCTGGTAGCAGAAAATACATATAAATACATATGCCACTTTGCTTCTCTAGAAACATCTCTCCATCCTGGCAGAACTCTTAGTAGTCCTGTAAGGAGCCCATTGCTTATCCTCCCCCATTCCCTACACAATTCAACAAAGGATGGTGTGTCAACAGAAGTTAAGAGTCATTTACAGAGTCCAACCACCATCTGTTCAGAGATTAATCCCTCTACAAAGCATTCAAGCCCTATAGTTAAGTGAAATGCATCAAGCTGGGAAATAAACCATGATGGCTGGGAATTCAGTTCAAGGAATAATAACAACTTATGTTTCCAGAGTGCTTTAAGGTCTATAAAGCATTTTCCTGACAAAATCTCTGTGAGATCAATAATGCAAAGGTTATCATCCCATTTTGCAACTGCAGAAACTGAGGCTCAAAGATTCTGTGACTCCCTCATAGCTACATATACAGGAAATGTTAGGACCAGGATTAAAATCCAGATCTCCTGACTCCAAATCAAGTGCTCTTTTCATTGTGCCATATTTCAACCCATTAAATTAGTTTGCCTCAGAGATGCTATAATCAATTTTTTTCCAATCTGACTGGCTCACATTTAGAAACCGAGTGGTACTATACTTTAAGAAAGATGTTGACCACCCGAAGAGCATCCAAAGAGACTAACCAGGAAGGGGTGAGGACTGGAGATTGTGTCATATAAGCAATGGCTCAAGGAACTAAGCATGTTTAGCCTGTAGGAGAGAAGATTCCAGGACATTGGATAACTGCCTTTAATTATACTGCAGTTGTCACATGAAAGAGTGATTCAATTTTGTTCTATATGGTTCAATGGGAGAAAGTTTCAGAGGAGCATGCATCAGCTCAACAAAATAAAACTTTCTGAAAATTAAGGCTCTCTACAACTGTAATGGCTATCTTGGGAAGCAGGGAACCTTCTATCATTTGAAAGTTCTTTAAACTAAGACTATATAAAGGACCTATATGCACAAAAATATTTATAGCACTTCTTTTTGTGGTGGCAAAGAACTGGAGATTGAGGGGCTGTTCATCAATTGAGGAATGAATGAGCAAGTTTTATATATATATGTATATGTATATATATAGTTGTGATGGAATACTACTGTGCTATGGGAAATGATGAGCAGGATGCTTTCAGAAAAACCTGTGAAGAGTTACATGAACTGATGCAAAGTGAAGTGAGCAGAATCAGAAGAACATTATACACAGTAACATCAATATTGTACAATAATCAACTGTGAATGACTTAGCAATTCTCAGCAATATAAGGATCCAAGACAATTACAAAGGACTCATGATGAAAAATGCTATTCACCTCCAGAGAAAGAATTGATGGAGTTTGAATACAGATCAAAGCATAGTTTTACATTTTTTCTAAGTTTTTCTTTTTTTGTGTGTATCTTCTTTCATAACATGACTAACATGGAAATATGTTTTGCATGACTGCATGTGTGTATATTATATCAAGCCATTTGCCTTCTCAATGAGGAGAAAGGGAAAAGGAAGGAAAGAGAGGGAGGAAGGAAAAGAATTTAGAACTCAATTTTTTTTTAAATGAATGTTAAAAATTTCTACATGGAACTGGAAAAATATCTCCAAAATTAAAAAAAATTCTAAAATAGAAAATAAACTAAGGCTATATAGCCATTCATCTGGGATATTGCAGGAGGATTTATGTTTCTAGTAACAGTTGTTCTAGATTATATCTGAGTCTAACATTTTTACTCAGGGGTGAAGAACTCTGATGTAGTAAAAAGAATACTAGTTTGGAGTCAGATGATCTGAGTTCAGATCCTGGATTTGCTACATACTACCTGAAGCCTCTAGATCAGAGTGAGGAGCCTGTGGCCTTGAGGCCACATGTGGACCTTTAGGCCCCCACGTGCAGCCCTTTGACTGCATCTGAACTTCACAGAACAAATCCACTTAATAAAAGGATTTGTTTTGTAAAACTTAGACTCGATCAAAAGTCTGAACCCAAGACTATAAGGCCACAGGTTCCTTCCCTACCCCTGCTCTAGATAAATTGTTTCATAGTAAATCTTAGTTTCCTCATCTTTAAAATCAGAGTTGAACTAGATGTTCTCTAAAGATTTTTCTAGCTCTAAATTCAATGATTCTATGAGAGACAAGGTTTGGTAAGTCTTTAGAGCCTATGAGGGTAGTTTCTCTGCCAGAGAGCTCTCCAAAGTACCAGCAGCCTCTGCCCAAGATCATCTCTGACCCATTGGACCCAGAGCTCCCATTTATGTCTGAATACTGTCTCAATCTCCCTGGAGCTTTGACCTCCTGACTTCACCTACCTCTGATACCAGGCAGTTTCCCTTTCCAATCCCTGGTCTAATCCTAACTACTACATCAGCTGTTTATCTTTCTTTGTTCAATCTGTTTCTGTACCTTCTCCACCTCCTGCTTCTGCAAACTGACCTATCATGTGCTATTTTCCAGCCTGGTTCCCAACATACATGCCCAGTGTGGCATAAACTATGACGAGCAGACAACCTCTAATGCAGGAGCTTACCATCCCAGTCACATCTCCTTGCACTTAAAGGGGGGAAAATACTCCAGGTGTTTTCCCATCTGGACAGTTATATTTTGCTGACCTAATATTCTCCAAACAGCTTTGATCAAATCCAGTCCTCTTTCCCTTTTTCTCTCAGCCTACCAGAGTAACTGCTGGGAATGCAGCAGGTGCTACATTTCACACCAAAGGAGTTTAAAAGAACTTCTAGAGTCCTTCCTAACGCCAGGTGTGACATACAGATCTATAAATGTCAAGTCACCACCCTTATGCCACCATTTGTTTAGTGCTAAGAGAGCAATGCTGTACTCAAATCACGGTTCCCAGTGCACACCTAGATGATTTTGTTAGCCTCCTTTGTCTCCTCTAGATGTTTAAACAAGAATATTCTATTGTGCTAAACTCTATAGGAGTCAAGCAATTCTCTTGGTGAAAGTGATTGCAAATGTGACCCCAGGGTCACAGAACTGAAGACTACTGCTCTAACACCTTAACTGGACACAATATTACAAATATGCAAATGAGCTCTTATTCCTAGGCATGCCTAAGGCCTCTGTCTGATAATTAATGATGTCCAGGGGTCCTTGAACTCAGAGAATCCAACATGGAATTAAAACATTCCATATGGTAACATTTTCATTTAATATGAAGAAATGGATGAGGCAATGTGGTGCTGTAGAAAACAAATGTAAAGAGTCAGAAAGCCTGGACTCAAGCCCAAACTCTGACACTGACTAGGTGTGTAATGCTGGACAGGTGACTTTCCCTCTCTGGGCCTCAGTTTCCTTAGTAAATTTCCCACAGATACATTCCTATACTTCTCCTTTGTATTTAACCTCAATCTCCCTTGTATTAATAACTGATGCACATATCTCTCTCTACTTCTACATCTCCAACTGTCTGCTGGTCATCTCAACTTGGATGCTCCATAAGCATTTCTAACTCAATTCATCCAAAACATAACTTATTATCTTTTCCCTTAGACCTAACCCTCTTTTTAACATCCCTATTTCTGTTGAGAGTATCACCATTCTTTTAGTTACCAAGGATCACAACCCAGACATCGTTCTCAACTTTTCACTCTCACTCACCCATATCCCATCAGCTGTTAGGTGTTTTTACTTCCTCTTTGTCTAGGTCACCTGTATCCTTCTTTCTATTTACATCAGAAGGGCCCAATCCAGGCACTCATCACCTTTCTCCTATACTGTACAATAACCTCCTAATTGGTCTCCCTGCCTTCAGTCTCACCCCTTTCCATTTCATTCTCCACATGGCTACCTAAATTAATATTCCTAAAGCACAAGTCTGATCACATTACTCCACTGGTTCAAGAACCTCAAGTCACCAATTTAGGTGACTCTAAATTGTTTTTAGAGTAAACAATCATTTTTTCTTTAGGGAATTTAAAGCCTTTCATAATCTGGCTCCAGACTATCTTTCCAGGATGTTCAAACATTATTCCTCTTCACACACTCTATGTTTCAGCCAAAAAGGTTTATCTTCTATTCCCCATACATAACCTTCCATCTCCCACATCCAATCCTTTGTATAGGCTGTTCCCCATGCCATGCCTGACTCTCTTTGCATTTGTTTTCTTCCACATCACATTGCCTCATCCATTTCTTTCTATGAAATGAAAATGTTGCCATATGGAATGTTCTGATTCCATGTTGGATTCTCTGAGTTCAAGGACCCCTGACATCATTAATTATCAGACAGAGGCCTTAGGCATGCCTAGGAATAAGTATTCATTTGCACATTTATAATATTGTGTCCAGTTAAGGTGTTAGAGGCTGGTCTTCAGTTTTGTGACCCTGGGACCACATTTGCAATCACTTTCACCAAGAGAGTTGCAAGACTCCTATAGAATTTAGTATAATAGAATATTCTTGTACTTAAATTTAATTAGTATAATAGAATATTCTTATATTTAAATTAAACTAGAATGTTCTCCCTTTTCACATTCACTTCTTTGAACTCGTATCTCCTTTGAAGGCCTAGTTTAAATATCCCCTCCTTTCAAGAAGCCTTTCCCATTCTATCAATTATTAGTTCCCTCTCCCATCACTGGGAATTTATTTTGTATATATCTTGCATTTACTTATCTGTGAATATTCTGTACCCTATCCATAGAATATAGGCTTCATGAGGGTAGGGACTATCACACTACTGCATTTATATCCACAGCACCAGCAAAGTGCCTGGCAAATAAAAAGTACTTAATAAACGCTCGTTGATTCATTCATCACAAGCTGCTGGAGAAGAGAGTCTATATTGTATCTGTTATTGGATTCTCCCAATATTTAGCAACTACTTAACAAATAACTATTGAAACCTGTATTAAACCTATAACATTGAAGTGTTGGATTGGATGATTCTAAGGCTCCTTTCTAGCTGTGGTGTTCTAAATTATATAATCATAGAAAATGACAGAGTTTTGGGGTGGAAAGAATACTAAATTTGGAATCAGAGGATCTGGGGTTGAAAGCCAATCTCTGCTACCCTTGCTACATGGTTGACTTTAGACAAGTCACTTCCCATCTCGTGACCTCAGTTTCAAACTCTACTAGAAAATGAAGAAGTTAGACTATATCAAGAGTTCTTGACCTTTTTTGTGTCATGGCCCCTTTGGCAGTCTGATGAAGCCTATGAAACCCCTCCTCAGAATAATATCTTGAAAGGAATAAAATGTTATTTAGACATTTCAGTAATGTCTGATCCTCCGTGATCCCATTTGGGTTTTTCTTGGCAGAGATACTGGAGTGGGTTTGCCATTTCCTTCTCCAGCTCATTTTACAAATGAGGAAACTGAAGCAAACAGGGTAAAGTGACTTGCCCAGGGTCACACAGCTAGTAAGTGTCTGAGGCCACATTTGAACTCAGGATAATGAGTCTTTCTGATTCTAGGCTTAGCACTCTACCCACTATGCCACTTAGCTGTCCAAAAGCAATAAAATACAATGCATCAAATTACAAAGGAAATCAGTTATATTAGTATCAAAATGTTTAGAAAAAAAAATCATAATCCCCAGGTTAAGAACACCTGGACTAGATTATAACTATGGTCCCTTGAAGTTCTAAATCCTACGACCAACAAAGCAACCGCAGCATGAGATAGGGGACAGGCTTGAAATCACAAATACCTGAGTTGAAATTCTGTGTCTGACATATACTAGGCATATGACAAAAAGCAAGTCACTTAATCTCTCAGTGCCCCACACAATTCTAACACTATAAATTACAGACCAGTTGCCAATTTGCATTGGTTGGGGCAGTTGCCACTCTGGAGTGCTTCACACTGATGAAATCACAGGTCCAGAACAAAACAAACAAAGAATAAAACAAGGAATTCTATAGTTTTTCCTGAGTTAAATTAAGAGTTTCCCAAACGAACACCTGAATTAAAGGTCCAGCAGAATTCCTTTGAATCAAGAGTCCTTTGATTCCACCTTCAATTATTGATAGTATCTGCGTGAAATGGGATGAGGAGAAGAATATGATTCCAATGTCCTATCTATGTGAGCTTGCCTTTTTAGTAAGTATTACCAGGGATCTATCAAAGCTGCTAACTCTCTTTTTAAATGTCTTATTGATATTCTTTTTTAAAATCGCTGTCCTTTCCCACCGAGGCACCACCACTACCATGACCACCACCGCCATTTAGAGAAATTTCCTAAATAAGTGCAGCCAAGCAAAACAAATCAATACATTGGCCATATCAGAACATATACACCTCATTCCAAATCTGTAGTCCACCCTCTCTCAGAGAGAGGCAGAAGACATGCTTTACCATCAGTCTTCTCTAGTTACAATGATGCCAAATTTCTCAGAAAGCACGCAGGAGATGGGACACAACAGGTTCACCCAAGTTATCCCATTGCAGTTTCATAAAAAAAAAGGGGGGGAGGGAAGGGACTGAAATGAGCCAAAAGATACAACCACACTCAAAAGTTTAAAGACGATAGAAAGCTGTAAGAATAGAAAGTGTCATTAATAACAATGACTCTTAAAAATGCCTAAGTCATATTTGTCAGAAAAGGGGAGGATGCCTTTACTGTGTCAAGTTTCACTGAGATATGGTCTATCCAAGGAGGTCAAATTTTGACTTTCTGATAATTTATGAAAACAAGAACGTATCAGATCTCCTACTGAATTATAAGATCATTGATCTTGAGCTAGAAGGAACCTCAGATACCACATAGTGCACCCTTTCATTCTATAGAGGAAGGAACTGAGGCCCATGGGATTTAACCATGGTCACACAGGTAGATTATATCAGAGTTTTTTGTTATTCAGTCATTTCAGTCATGTCTGACTCTTTGTGACCCTATTTCAGGTTTTCTTGGCAAAGATACTACAGTGGCTTGCCATTTTCTTCTCCAGCTCATTTTACAGATGAGGAAGCTCACCCAGAGTGACACAGTAAGTGGTTGATTCCTCATTTGAACTCAGGTCCTCCTGATTTCAAGACTGGTGCTCTATCCACTGTGCCACCTACCTGCTCCATCTGCCAATATTTTTCCAAATGAACCAGTCTGACCATATTACTGTCCTGCTCAAAAATCTTATAGGAGCTTACAGTGGGAAGGGACCTCAGAAACCACTCACTTAAACTTCATTTTACAAGTGAGGAAGCTCACATCAGTAATGACTTGCTCAAGGCATTATACACAGTTCAGGGAAGAGCTGGGATTAAAAGCTAGGACTCCCGACTCCAAATCCAGTACTAATCTGCAGCAATCTTTAGCCTATCATTCAATTTCCTCCACAGTCTGAACCCATCCTCATCTCATGCTGTTCATCCTCACGCACTTCATGTCTCAGTCAAATTAGAACACTAGATATTCCCCAATATCGCCCTGGAACTTAACCTACCCCAAATTTCCTTATGCCATTTTGCCTGCATCTCCACCTTACATCTATCACATTCTGCTTGGTATCATTTATTTCTGTATGTGTCACATTTCCCCTGTTAGATCACCTCCTTCAAGGCAGGGACTATGTCATTTTTTAACCCCAGTGCCTAACAAAGGACTTTGTGCATAATAGGTATTTAATAAGTGTATGTTGACTGAATGTTGATGAAACAGGTGATGGATAATCATCTTTAATAATGTGTTTCTTGTGATATATTTATAAAGCTCACATGGAAATGTAGACATACAGCACGTGGCTAGGCAAGGATTCTAAATCTCTGATCAATTGGCTGAGCATGTGGCACTCTTTATAACCTAATCTAAGTTATGTAAGTCAAAAGGGGAGGATCAAAGGTCCTACACAGAGTATGATGGGAAGAACAAGGTTAGCAGAAAGTTTTAGTGAAGAAGACTTGATATCCAGTCAATTCTCTTTGAAAATGGTTACTAAACTGCAGTGTCTAGGGGATGGGGAATGGGAGAGGCATGCCTTCTGCCCCCCACCCAGAGAATAAAATATCATTCATTTAGTGATCTGTTGGTCCCTGGCTTGCTAGCATGACTTTGTCTCACTGGATTTCTTTATCAGAGATCATAAATGCTCTTTTGGATTTCCTTCACTTTTTACAAAGTACACATTTCCAAAATCTGACCACCACTGTTATCACCAGCCTTCAGGGAATCACAAACGTGGGTGTACAAAGACATACACAAACACAGAAAAATCACCTGATCCAAAATGTGAAACAGATGCACTTTTCTACACCCTCAGTAAAAACCTACCAAGGTTTCTCCTGCCAAATGAAATGTTACTGATGTTTTAAAACTGACAGTCAACAAGCACTGTGAATCTCCCCTGCTCAGAAAGTATAAGACAGGCAGACAAGCATGGGAGCAACATTAAATTATGCTTCATTTTGGTTTATTTCTCTGAAAGTGAACGGGAAGGATGAAATAAAACTCTGCTAGCTGTAAACTAACAACATGAAACAGAGCACACACACACACAAATGACAAGGCCAGTATTTCAGCACTCCTGACTTAATTACTCCATCTAACCTCCACTCTCTACTCACTCTGTTGGTACAAGTTTTACAGGGCAAAATTACAGCTAGTGTAGTGGAGAGAGTGTCCTATTCTCTTTAAGAGAACTGGCTCCATCATTTGCTAGTCAAGGCACTTGTCCTCTTTGAACCTCAATTTCCTCATAGGTAAAAAGGAAAATAATAATACCTATACTTTGATAATCGCAGAGGGTTCTGGTATTAAATCACAGAAGAGGCTTTGAAAACTACAAAGCACCTTAGGCTTTAAATCAAGTCACCTAAACACACAAACTATCCTTCCCTAACATGTTTCTCTGTGGTCATGGGTCATAAACTCTTCTAAGAAAACACACTGTGTTTACAAGCCACTCCTTCCAACAGGCTTTGTGTCTGGATGGACTTTATTCATGCTGTGTTCAACAAACATTTTGATAAGCACCTTCTATCTGCAGGGCTTTGCATCCCCTGTGTTAGCTAGGTGCTAGGGATTCAAAGGAGAAAAAAAGTACAGTCCCTATGCTCCAGGGGCTTGTAATCCAATGGAGATAAAGGGTGGGAGGTAGGACATGTACACAAATGTGTACAATAGAAGGTAGAAGGGGAAAGTGACAAAGATCCAAGCAAAGTACCTGGGAAAATCTCACAAGGTAGAGGTCAAATTTTAGCTGGGGACATCACAGAAGAAATCAGGGAGGAGGTACCACCTAAACTGAGCTTTGAAGGAAGAGAAGGATTTCAACAAGCCAAGACAGGGAAGGACACTCACAGGACTCTCAGAATTAGAGCTGGAAGAGATTTATCTCAGCCTTGAGCTGGTCCAATCCTCTCATCTTACCAATAAGGAAAACTGAGACCAAAAGAGGTGAAGTGACTTTCCCAAAGACACACAATTCACAGGTAAAAGAGGTAGGATATAAAACTAAGTCTTCTGAATCCAAATCCAGTGCTTCCTGCAAAACTCCACTGCGTGGGCGAGATGGCCTGAATGCCTCTCCTCCAAACCTCTCAAGAATATCTGGCCTTCCAGGACTGCAACCCCAATCTTGTGATTCCAGATCTGCCATTTGCTACTGTAGGCATAGATACCAATTGACCACTCTGGCCTTCAGTTTCTTCATTTGTAGAAATAAGGAGTTAGCTCTAAGTCTATTATGGAATGATGGAAGGAAGGAGGGAGGGAGGGAGGGAGAGAGGGGGAGAGAGAGAGAGAGAGAGAGAGAGAGAGAGAGAGAGGGAAAGGAAGGAAGGAAGGAAGGAAGGAAGGAAGGAAGGAAGGAAGGAAGGAAGGAA
>NW_020954563.1:7640863-7668415 GCF_900497805.2 Vombatus ursinus
TAACTACCCATATCAAGGTCCAACAATTTTAACAACTCAGAAAAAGGCACCAAGACACAACCTGCAATTTTAATTCCTTTTACACAATATCCTAAAGAGAATCCTTGCTCTGGAGACAAAGCATCTTTGCCTGACTCCTCCTCTTCAACCCACAACTAATCAATCAGCAAGTATTTATTAAGCACTTACTCATGAAAGGCATTGCACTAAGTTCTATGGACACAAAGTAACCATTGGCATCTTGGTGATAATTATTGTGATGTTTATATTCCCTCACTCAATCAAATTTAGTGGCTTCCTATTGCCTGAGGATGAAATATAATTTTCTTAGCTTAGCTTTCAAAGACCTAACCTATTTTTCTAGTCCCATTTGACATTACTTCCCTTCCCTCATTCTGAAATCCAGTCAAACTGGCCTTCTTTCAATTCTTAAAACATAATATTCCCTCTCTAATCTCCATGCCTTGCTCTGGCCATCCTCCATGCTTGGAATGCAGTCCCTCTTCATCTCCCCCTCATAACCTTCTTCTCTCCCTTCAAGCTCTCCTGATCCAGCCAACAGTTAGAGCTCTACCTCCCAAACTATCTTGTGGTTAACTGTCTTCCCCCATTAGAATGTAAGCCTCTTGGGAGCAGGCTATGCTTCACTCTTTTTATTTGCATCCCCAGCCCCCAGCAAACGTATGAGGTGCTTAATAAATTTTGGTTGATTGACTGATGATGCATTATAAAGATGAGGTTTCTTCAAGCATGTCCTAGATACAAGCAAGACTGGCTATTTGGTGGCTCTGTTCCAAATGGCCACAGCTAGGTAGGTAGGTAGGGAGAGAGAGAGAGAGAGACAGAGAGAGACAGAGAGAGAGAGAGACAGAGAGAGAAAGAGAGAGACAGAGAGAGACAGAGAGAGAAGGAGAACACAATCTTCCTCTCTACTCATGCTGACAGAACAGAGAGAGCTCTGAATATTCTTGTGGTAGAGCAAAGTATCCCAGATTTAACATCGGGGATCCAGGTCCAGGGCCTGGCACCAAAACTGCTTATATCCTCACCCAAGTAACTTTCCCTCTGTTCTATGAAACTGTTTCCTCACCTCTACCATAAGAAGGTTGGCCTAGATGATCCCCAAGGTTCCTTCCAGCTTTTGCTGTCTGTATTCCATGTTCTTCTAAGGCCCCTTCTAAGCTCTGATCCTTGGTGATTCTTTCCATCTTCATGTTTCTCAGAAAATGTATTTGGTTTTGCTTATTTTTTGTGCAAAAATCATGTTTTTCATTTCTTCAACAAAGATCATGATTTAGGTTTTATCCTACAAAAGGACCTTAGAATCTCATGAAAAGGTAAAGATATTGAGGACCAGGGAGACTGATTTGCCAAAGCTCACAAGGGTGGCAAGTGACAGTGGCATGATTAGAACTCAGGTTTTTTTTTTTTAACTTCAGACCTAGTATTCCCTCTCACTCTGCTATACAGCCTCACTTTCACTAATATACCATTGCCTCCTGCCCAAAGGACTCTTAAAAATATATACCTCTTGGGGCAGCTAGGTGGATAGAGCACCTGCCCTGGAGTCAAGAGGACCTGAATTCAAATTTGACCTCAGAACAAACACTTGACACTTAATAGCTGTGTGACCCTGGGCAAGTCACTTAACCCCAACTGCAATTGCCTCACTTTTAAAAAAAAAAGTATATGCCTCTTTCAAAGCATGCCTATGTTCAACTCTGTTCAACAAGACAGAATTTATCAGCTCATAGCTGAAAGCCCCAGAATTGGTTTGCTGTGTTAGAATATTGTTTTCCACGATTCTCAGTTTCCTCCTTTGTAGCATGAGGATGCTTCACTAGATGATATTTAGAGGCCCATTCTAATTCTGGCATTTCACAAATCTATGAATAGGAAACTTGCTTCACTGAATCTTAATGATGATATCTAGCTCCTACCCTGCCACCCAATAATGCCATCATATTCATTTTTAAAGGTACGGGGCCCTACTTGGATAAGAAGTTGAGCAAATGAAACCAAAGTCACTTACTTGGAATTCCCGGATGGCACGCTGCCTGTGCAATTACACCATGGTTGTAGGTGCAATCATACCTTGCACTTTTACTTTATCACCTTCCATTAGAAATTTCTCCCACTAGTGCTGAAAGGTTAAATCCCTGTTACTGTTTTCTGTTTTACAGCTAAAAACCTAAGAACAGTGAGCCTAAGTGACTCGTCAGAGGCAAGGAATGAACAGGGATTGGAACTCAGCATTGGGGATTTAAAATTTAGGAATTAGGCCCTCGTATCTTTCAAGTATTAGAAGGCAAGGCTTAGGCAGCATGAAACAAAACTATTCAGAGCCTTAGGGACCCAAGTAGTTTTGCAACTTACTACCTATTTGACCTTCTCTATAGTCCTTGCTTTTTCATCTGTAAAATGAGGGGTTTGGACTAGATGGCCTTTGAAATCCCTTCCAGCTCTAAACCCACCATCCTATGATATTTAGAGACAGCCATACAATGATCAGAAAACACATGCATTCCCTCCAAAACATAGGCTAGAGAGGCAGCAGGGCATGGTAAGAAGATGCTGGGCTTGGCACAAGGAAACCTGTAACCCCTTGGATTTGAGCACTGTCTGCCAAGTGCTAGTTATATGTCATTTAACCCCATCTGAGCCTCAGTTTTCTCATCTGAAGAAAGTGGACTACACCTGTAAAATAATACCTGCTCTTGGTAGACCATAAAGCATCAGAGAAATGTGAGCTAGCCTACTAATGTGAGCTTATTGTCATCATCTTTCTTCCTTTCCTTTGTGCCACTATCAGAACAGGGAAGTTTGTCAACTCTTTCCTCGGGAGATCTTCACTATTAAATGACATCTGTAAAAAGCCCAATAATCCCAGGAGCAACAGCCTGGATTTTGTACTAGATACTACTCATTAGAAAATGGCTCATGAGGATAGCCATATCACAGCTGTGGCAAGGCAGCCGATCAAGAAAAGCGTCTCCAGTAATAATGTGCCCTTGGACATTCTGTACACAAAGAATGCTGCTTCCCTACATAGGTGCCATGAAAATGAGCCAGCCGCCTTCCTTCCCTGCCCTACATCCACAACTTGATCTGTACCACTAAACTCCATGGCTCTGTATGAATAAATGCAGGCAGCCTGAGCCGTGCCTGCTCTGAATGCCAATGGAGCTATTCCAGATGCAAAGACAAGGACAGACAATTCCCTAAATCATCTGAGGTGCCAATGTTAGAGCGAGGATTGGAAGCCAGTCAAGGGGTGGGAGACTTGCTGACGATCCATCAAGTGCAGGTTAGCCATCTTGTCAGTGCCATTAACAAGGAATAAATGCTCATGCTTACTCAAGCAGGGCTGGCTATAGGGAGCCTGTCAGCATTGGGAGGGGGAGGGGGAGGCATGCCATTAGTTCTCCTTCCAGATGGGATAAATCAGCATCAGTTTTGTTCTCAGCTTTGAACATCCAAACATCCTAAAGTGACTACAAAGGTAGAAGCACAAGAGTTCAATTGAAAGGTTGATTTGGTTGGAAAATATTTTTAAAGCACTTTGTTTAAAGCAACATGTGTTCCCTCTGGTATCATGAATATCACTGCAGGGGGGCTGTCTTGCCTGTTCCCTTTTTGTTACTATGAAGTTACACAAAATACACTAGACTGGGAATGAGGAGATCTGTATTGGGGGATCAAACCTCCCTCTCTCAATCAGGAATACCACCAGTAACCCAGGTGTGTAGCATCGGGACCATTCTTGATTCGCCCTTCTCCCCATATCCCAAACTCCCATCAGTTAAGTTTTAATGACATTTCTACCTGGATAATGTCTCACCCCCGTCTTCTTCAGTTGGTTCACAAAATCAAACACCTTCCTATTCAGGTCTTCATCATCCTGGGCTAATCCAGTTGCTTCCTACTTGGTATCCCCGCCTCCAATCACTTCCAACACAGCTGCCAAAATAATCTTCCACTGGCACAAGCCTGACCATTTCATTCTCCTGCACAAAAGCCTTCAGTGACTTCCCACTGCCTCTAGGAAAAAATAAAAACTTCTGTGCCTGGTGTCCTTCAAAATCTCTCTCTCATTTCACATGATTCCTCTTCACACATCTGTATTCCAGCCAAACTGGACTAATAGCTATTCTCCAAATTCAGCATCTCCCTATCTATGCATTTCTGTATTCTCTCCTCTAAACCCAGATGTACTTTCCCCTCATTTCTACCTCTCAAAACCCTTATCTCACTCCCACCTTCCAGTCCTATTACTCTCTGCCATCTCAATTTATCTTGTGCTTAATTCTCTACGGACATATTGCATCTCCCACATAGAATGTGTTTCTTCAAGTCATGGGTTCTTTCATTTTTTGCCATATGTCCCTAAATCCCAGCACTGGCCATGGCGTATAGTAGGCATTTATATGCTTGTTAAATTGTTCAAATCCAGGCTTTGCCACTTAGGACAGGTAGATGGTACAATGGATAGATCACCAGGCCTGAAGTCAGGAAGACTCCTTTTCCTGAATTCAAATCTGGCCTCAGACACTTTCTAGCTGTGTGACCCTGGACAAGTCACTTAACCCTGTTTGCCTCAGTTTCTTCATCTGTAAAATGAGCTAGAGAAGGAAATGAAAAACCATTGCAGTATCTCTGCCAAGAAAACCCCAAATGCAGTCATGACGACTGAAAAAATGACTAAACAACAAGACTCTGCCACTTATTAACCATATGATCTTGATTAAGCTGTGTCCCCTCTTTGAGCTTCAATTTCCTCCTCTGGTAAAATGTGAGGGTTGGACAAGAAGATCTCTCAGGTTTCCTCCAGCTCTAATGGTCTGTGATTCTAAAGGGGCTGCGATTTAGCCAGCTGTGCTCTAGGCAGACCTGGGCCTCTGCCAACTTTTTTTTTTAAGGAGGCAGGGAGACTTTATGATTTATGTAGGAAAAAAATAATGGATTATTTAGGGAATTAAAATGTTCTTTTGTCAAAATATCATCCCAAACAGTTATTATTCACTGATGACTGTTGATCATTATTATGCATTATAGGATTGTAGATTCAGAGCTAAAAGGAGCCTTAGAGAACACCTAGACGGAGGGTTCTTACAGGTTTTTTGTCACAAACTCTTCTAACAGTGTGGAGAACCTGTGGATACCTTCTCAGAATAAAGTGTTTAAATGCATAAAATAAAATACATAGGATTATAAAGGAAACCAACTACATAGAAATCCAGTTATCAAAACAGTATTAAAAGAACAAGTTTATGGACTCCTGATCTAGTCTAATGTCTGTACTTTACAGATGAGAAAACTGACTTGTCCAAAGTCATAGAGAGAGTAGTGGCAAAGGTGGGACTTAAACCCAGGTCTTCTAACTCCAGAGCCACTGATCTTTCTAATAGACACAGGCAAATCATACACTTCAGTCAAATTCAACAAGTATTTATTAAGGACCTACTATGTGCAGGACTGGGGAGGAAAAAGTGTGTAGAGAGGTACAAAGTAATATCAGAAGTAGGAGACATCTCTTGGGGTGGGGGAAGGAAATCAAAAAACACTACAGAAGAAGTGGCTCGTGAGCTAGGCTTTAAATATAGGAAGGATTTCAATAGGTAATGCCCTCATTCATTGGTCTACACATAGAAGCTGGTTTGGAGAGAGGAAAAAGGTTGGATGAATTTAGGGCACATTAAGTAGTCAGTTTGTCTGGAATGTGAAGGATGTAAAAGGATAACAAGACTGGAAAGGAAGGTTGTGGCAGAGCCTTGGACAAGTCACTAATCTTCTGATCAGTGGACAGCTCTGATCTTCAATCAATCAGCAAACAGAAATTCACTGACTATGTGCCAGGCATCCCGCTCATCTATAATAGCTGACGTTTATGTAGTGCCTTAAGGTTTGCAAAATCCCTTGCATACAAAGTACTTTACAAAGTCTCATTTAGGCCTCAACAATACTTCAAGGTAGTGCTACAATTTCTATTAATCCTATCATATTTTGTAAGTGAGGAAACGAGGTTCAAAGAGGCTAATTGACTTTCATCAATAATAGGCATCAGAGAGAGAATCCAGATCCAAGTCTGTAAAAGGAGGAGGTTGAACTAAATGATCTCTAAGGCCCTTTCCATCTTTAAATCTCATATATGAAGATTTTTAGAATAAGTGAAATGAAAAATAAGAAATCCTGTATATGGGGCAAACATGCAGTTCTAAGCCAATTAGCAAATACTGTTCATCTATTGTCTTTGTTACACTTCCCACTGAAACCCCTGGTGTGTGCTCAGAAGGGGCTTGTGGGGTTCCATCTCAACATTTATTAGAATATTTGTTTTCTGTAACAATGTACCCTTGATATTACTCCAAATATCAATTTCATTCCATAAAGTTTCTGGGCAAAGGGGCCTCCTTTCTAATAATATGGGGAACTGAAAGCAGAAAACTTATTGTCATTTTATTGGCAAAATTATCTGAGAAACCACTGCTGGATACATCTGCAGGAATCCTGATAAGACTATAAGAGCTCCAGGCCTTCCCCACATCTAGTCTGACATCCCCAGTCATCCCCAGGGATTTGCAGGGAATCCTATCCCAGGATTCAGGCAACATATCCAAGTGATTGTAGTTCAAACCCGCAAAGTGGTCAAATAAGGCGTTTGAAGGTTGTTGGTTTTGTAAGGAAAAAAATCATCTATTCCTCAAAACATTCCCTTTCTCCTACTTTCTCTTTTTTTGTTAATGATATCACTCTCCTCTCCATCACTCAAACCTCTTCCCTTTCACTCATCACTCACATCCAATATGCTACCAATTCCCATTAATTATATCTGTCCTATAGTTCCCCTCTTTTTCATTCTTTTTTTCTCCAGTCTAGTCCAGGTCTTATAACCTCATGCTCAGATCGTGGGATTACAGATCTTCCATAGGGGTGTAGTAAATGGATAGCTGACCCTGGAGCCCAGAACACCTGAACTCCATATATATGCTGTGTGTCCCTGAGCAAAACCACTTAACCTGTTGGTGTTCTAGGCAAATCTCCAAGATTATAAAGGCATCTACTCACATTAGTAGAGGGATTTTCCTCATGAGGGATCTCCCTATCCAGGGGTGGAGAACCTGCGGCCTCAAAGGCCACATGTGGCCCTCTAGGTCCTCAAGTGCAGCCCTTTGACTGAATCTAAACTTCACAAAACAAATTTGGATTCACCCAAAGAGCCACACTTGAGGACCTAGAGGGTCACACGTGGCCTCAAGGCCACAAGTTCACCACCCCTGTCCTATACCAATAAAATCACAAATTGCTATCCCTATCTCCCTCACTCAGGGGCAGCACAGGCCTCTGCATCTCTAGATTTTTCAGAGAACAGTCCCTTGTAGTTTGAATAAACCCCACAGCTTCCCAGAGGAAAGCATAAGAGAAAAAATTGGAATTGGAAAAAAAAAGTAAGGGTACTCCCCCTGAGTCCCTAGACCCACTGAGAAGTAATGATGTGAGCAGGAGTCATGACAACCAAGCACTTTAGCAGAAAGGAAAACAGACTGCAATAAACTAACATCAAATCAAAGAAAAGACCTGCTTGTAAAATAGATGCTAGGAGAGCAGTGGGTATCAGCAGACTTACCTACTCTTCTTTGTTGACTATGTGAGAACCCTTACTGGGTCCAAGACAGGTATTAAATGGTAATCCATTTTCATCTTCCATCCAGGTGTACCTTATACCTTCACGTTTACTGGCAAAGTCCACATTCTCAATCTATGGAAGTCATTTCTGAAGACTTGTATATTGGTTACTGACTTAGAAATTTCCCCAAAAGGCTAGTCCTTGTTTAAGTATTTCTCCCTCTTTTTTGAGTGAAAATATTCATTTCTTTAGTGAGACTCTGCCTGCCCAGCATCCTATCATCTGCTGCTGAAAGGAGCCTCTGGTAGACAGCACTGGCCTTTGACAGATCTGGTGGAAAAGGGATTTGGCCATAGAGTTTGTTTGTTTCTAATGATCTTGACAGAATCAGCAGAAAAATGTGGGCAGTGTGTTTCAGAGGAGAAGTAGCTTGCTTCTAATCTTTGGGCCTCAGTTTCCTCATCTGTATGAGAAGAGGCTCAAACTAGGCAGTTTCTAAGGTCCTTTCCAGATTAAGCATTCTAACAGTCTATTAAAAAAAAAAAACTTTAGCAAAACCAGCTACCGTAAGGTAATGGAAACTTTGTCCAATTTATCAAACTGCCTTTTTTTAAGTGCCCTGGATTTCCTGAAGGTCTTCATTACCTTCACAAAGTGAGAGCTTAAAATCTTATTTTAAAACTAGCATTTATAATAAACCATGTGGAATTTGTCCTTAAAAGGATAAAGGGTTGAATCAATTCTGCTAGAATTTGACCCTATAGTTTGAAGAGAACCAAATTATATGTTTAAAAAAACCACTTCCAGGATAAATGCTAAACACTGGGTCTTCTAAAAAGACCAAGTTCCCAGGAGTCACTAAGTCTCTCTGGGCCTCAGTTATACTGAGTTTAGAGGGTATGGCCCACACAGTAATTTTATGTCTAATTCTCCACATGCAAACTGTTTTAAGTGTTTTCAAATTGTAGTATTTTTTCACCCATGGCCTTTATATGATGTGAATTGGCTACATTATGTATGACAAACATTTCTAACACCATCCCTTAAAATAGTCAGTCCTGTGGTATCCTTAGCTTGGGTTTCTTTAAACTTTATGATATTCGTTATTTATATCAGGGCCACAGAAAGATTCCCCCTCCAAGAGCCTTGGCATCTTTTTGTCATCCTACAAAACCCTTAGCCAAGTCAGAGTAAGACTGCATCACATAGATCCCCAACTATAATCCTGGTTAAGCCATTATCTAAATTCCAAATTTCTTTGAATATCCACGTGATTAATACAGAACAGCCTTGTTAAGTGAGTGCCAAAATTATCTTTGTTAAAATATTTGGAAACTAAGATTTGAAAATTAATTGAGTTATATAAGGTAAGCAGAGGTTATGTCCACAGATTCACAATTTTCCAAATGTGTAAGTGCCCTGAGAGCAGGACATGTATCACATGTTTGTATTCCCAGTGCACAGGGCAATGCTGAGAGGGCTCCACTGGAAAAGAAACGGCTGCATCCCTTTCACTTTAAGACTTACTCAGCAGTCACTACCACCAGCCCTGCTCTTCCCCACTGTAGTTCCCTGCGGAAATCCCACCTGGAGGCTCCTTCACATTTTGGTGTCAATCAGTTGTGTATCATTCTTCACGACCCCATTTGGTGTTTTCTTGGCAAAGATACTGGAGTGGCTTACCATTTCCTTCTCCAGCTCATTTGACAGATGAGGAAACTGAGGCAAACAGGGTTAAGTGACTTGCCCAAGGTCACACAGCTAATAGGTGTCTGAAACCACATTTGAGCTCAGGACCTCCTGACTCCAGGGCCAACACCCTATTCACTGCAGCCACCTAACTGTCTTGAGGCTCTTTCACATCACCATTCTAATTAGAACTTTAGGACCAGTAAATCTACAAGCTTTTCCATCGATGGTACTTTCCCAACTCTATGGCCATCAAATCCCTACTTTCAGCTCCTCCAATCCCCATGATTCAGAACTGCTATGCACCAAGGTGAAAAGCCTATCTTCATGACTTCAACCAATTTCCTCATCTCTATCCAGCTTGGCCCTACCTTTGGCCAAAGAGAACAGTTAATTTATTAGTGATGACAACTTCTTAATAAAGAAACCCAAATTTGCACATTTTCAAATATTCCTTAGCAGCTCTAAATGAGGTGTTCCAAATTGTTGTGGCTCCTTACCCTTGTGGCCTCTGGAACCTTTCTAGATACTATTAAACTTTCTTTCTAGGATTACTGTAGCTCTATTCTTGAACAACATACATCTTCTCATGTTCCCAAAACATGATGGTCTCTTGGTAAAGGTAATATTTAAGCAGTACTTTAAGATTTGAAAAGCACTTTATACATATTAACTCATTTGAACCTTATAAAACCCTTATATTGTTATTATCCTCATTTCATAAATGCGGAAACTGAGGCTCAGAAGGGTTAAGTGACTTCCCCAGGGTCATTCATCCAGTAAGTGTCTGACAGGAGATTCAGACTTATTTCTTTCTGACTCCAAGTCCTCAGCTCTGTCCATTATACAAAGCATCGTCTCAAAAAGGCATCATATTTCCTTCCTACCATCAATCATATAGCATGCACAGAAAACTGCCTTTCTTTTAATACTGCATCCCTTTTCACTCTTTTCTATGTCTCCTCTCACATTCCAACTGTAATGACTACTGAGTCCAAGACAAATTCATGTTATATTACCTCACCTGGGCCTTCATTGCTCAAAAGCAACCCTTTTATGTATTTCTAACTGCTTCCCTATCATATCTCCCCCAAGTAGCTGTTCCAAAATGCTCTCCTCCTTCCCCAAGCCTCCACCACCTGCACAGTCCCTCCATCTCTCTCACCAAAGGACTTCACCTCTATCTTTACTGAGAAATCATTATGTTTCATGAGCTTCCTCCTCCTTAATTTCTGCACTTCAGATCCTCTCTATAGTTTCACCCTTTGTCTTCGCTTTTTGCTTCACTCTGAAGTGGTCATTCTCTTTACCAAAGCCAACCTCTTTGTGCTCTTAACCCCTCTGCTCCAGAAGCTTGACCCACAAATAATCCCATCCCACTCTCACCACCATCTGCCATGTCTGTCTCTCTCTGTCTCTCTCTGTCTCTGTCTCTGTCTCTCTCTCTCTCTCTCTCTTTCCTGGGTCCTTATTTATTGCCTACTATAAACTTCATCAGGTCTTCTTGATCATTGCAAAGACTGCCCTTGACCCTGACATTCCCTAATTCATATACATCTTCTGCCTTCCACTGCCAAACTCCTGAAAAGGATAGCTTCCACATCCTCTTTACCCACACTTCAATTTCTTCCAATCTGGTTTATAATCCCACAATTCTAGTAAATGCTTTATCAAAGGTCCACCAGTGGTCTTCTATTTGCTAAATCCAGAAGCCTTTTCTCAGTCCTCATTCTCCTTGATCTTTCTACTCTGAAACTTTCAGCAACATTGACTGCCCTACCACTTACTTTTCCTAGTTATCTCTTCTTTTTTTTTCTTGTCTCCTCTAGTTCATTCTCTTCCTGGGCCCTAACTATTATCTTTCCACTCTCATCTATCCCACCCAAGGCTTGGTCCTGGGCTGTCTTCTTATATTCTCTCCTTCTTGATTTAATCTGGGTTCATTTATCACCCATGAACTCAATTATTACCTTTAGAAAGTTCAATCTCCAATCTACATACCCAACCCTAAGCAATCCAAAAGCATTTATCAAACACTCTGTCCTGTGTTGGGAATACAAAGAAAAAGTGAAAACAGTACTTATCTGCCCTCAAGGAGCTTACCTAGAGAGGACTACCTTCTAATCTCTCCCCTGAATTCCAATCCTTCCATCTCCCACTGCTTAATGGACAGTGCTAATCAACACTTCAAACAGGTATCCATCCTAAATTTCCTCTGAACCTGCCCCTCATCCCACCTTCCTTATTTCTATTGATTGTACCTCCATGATCCAGTGACCCAGGTTCAAACCCTGAGAATATTCTATAACTTTCTTCTCTCCCTCACTGCCTACCTCCTTTTTTTTAACCACCTTTTCCTGTAGACTTTCAGGATATTTTTGGCCCCTATCCCATTTCTTCTGCTCAAACTGCCATTAACCTTAGCTAAGGACTTCATTATGTCTTGCTTGGACTGTTGTAATAGCCTAAGTCATTTAACTGGAGGCCTGAGTCTTCTCACTTGTAAAATAAGGGGACTGGTCTGGATGACCTTTAAGGTCCCTTCCAGCTCTAAAAATCTATGATCCCATGACAGTAGCTGGCTGATGAGATAAAATACAAACTCCTTAGGCTGGCATTTGAGGCCTTTAAAAGCCTGGTTCCAACTTAACTTCTCTGTCTTATTTTATATCAATTTCCTTCGTATACCCTTGTTCTAGCCAAAGTAGACTATCAGCTCTTCCCTGAACTAACAGTGAATTATTCTTTCACCCCGTATTCATTCCCACAGGCTATCCCTCATGTATGGAATATACTCCTTTCCCATCCCTATATTTCAAAAGCTTTCTCTTCCTTTCAGGCTCAGATCAACTTCTCCAGAAAGCCTTTCCTGATTCTTCCAACTAAAAGAATTCTCTCTCCTCAAATTGCCCTAGTGTCCTTGCTCTGGATCTTCCCTTTTCCCCTACCATGCCTCCCTTCACACTGTCCTTAGATGTTTACATGCGTATCCCTCTCAGTAGCATACAAGTTTTTTAAGGGTCTCTATCAGGTAGTGTTATTTTTTTTAATCTTAGTATACCTAGTGTTTAAGAGAGTGCCTTGTACATGTTATAAATGCCTACTGAATAACTGCAGCTAACATTTATAGTGTTTTAAGATTTGAGAATCTGGGGGCAGCTAGGTGGCGCAGTGGATAGAGTACCAGCCCTGGAGTCAGGAGGACCTGAATTCAAATCTGGCCTCAAACCAAACACTTGACACTTACTAGCTGTGTGACCCTGAGCAAGTCATTTAACCACAATTGCCCAAAAAAAAAAGAGAAATTTGAGATCTTATCTCATTTTAATCCTCACAACAACTCAGAGAGGCAGATGCTGTCATTATCCCCATTTTACAAGTGAGGAAACTGAGGCAGAGAGAGGTTAAGTCAATCAGTCAAATAGCACTGAATACGTACCTGCTACATTCCAGGCACAGAACTAAGTGTTGGGATTACAAAGAAAGGCAAAAGAAAAACCCTGCAACTTACAGTCTAAGAGGAGAAACAACACACAAACAAGATATATACTAGATACATACATACATACACACATACATAGAAAGATAGGTAGATATAAACTGGAGCTAAGCAGCACAGGAAAAGCACCAGCATTAAGGGAGATTGCGAAAGACTTCTTGCAGAAGATAGGACTTCAGCTGAGATTTGAAGGAAGCCAAGAGATAGAGATGAGGAAGGAGAGTATTCCAGGTATGGGGGACAGTCAATGACTCCAGGTTGGCAGAAATTGAGATTCAAAGATAAATGACTCACCTACGGTCACACTGCAATTAAGTGTCTGAGGCAGCAATTGAACTCAGGTCTTCCTGACTCCAGACCCACTGTTTTCTCTATTACACAATAGGATGTTGTTCTATTACACAATAGAATGTCTCCAAGAAATGTTCATCCTTCATTTTCTAATAAGACCAATGAAATCATGAGGACAATGTTTTGACTTGGCCCTGTGAATTGGATTTAAATGAGGCAAAGCTGTGCAAAGCTGTCAGCCTCACTCTCCTCAATTAAATTATCCAAAGGAGGAGATGGAGAAGCTAAGAGAGAAGAGAGATGCATTTGTGTGAAATTGGGATAATAATATTCAGACAACCTTCTTTATTGGGTCACTGTCAGGGTCAAATGAAATAATATAAACTAGGTCACTTTAAAGGGCTTTATGGAATGGTTAGTGAGGTAGAGCAGAAAAAATACTGGACTTGGAATGAGGGGACTGGGTTGAAACAAGGTTTTGCCATCTGCTGGCCTTGTGACCTTGAACAAGTCATTTAAGTTATCTGAGTCTCAGTTTCCTCATTTGTGAAGTAGAACAGCACTGTTTTTCACACACACACACACACACACACACAGAGCTATATATACACTCATTTTTTTAATTATCATTCCATTATTGAGGTAATATGGAATAGTGATTAGAATGATGACCTCAAAGCCAGGAAAACCTAATAGTCCCACCTCTGCACATATTAGCTGTATGACCCTGGGCAAATCATTTAACCTTTTGGTTCTCTAAACATATCTCTGAGATTCTAACTTGCAGAGACGGAGCCAACCTGCACTGATAGAGGGATTTTTCTCACCTGTGAGTTCCCTACACCAGTGAAATCACAGATATCGTTTCTATCTCTTTCCTTATTATCCCATAGATGGGTCTTTAAGAAAGTCTAGTCACAGAGGAGCCAAAGGATCTAAATCCTCAGCAAAAACTTCATTAGGGCAAAGTAAGAAAAGGGCAAACTTTCCTTCATCCTGATTTCCCCCTGCTTTGATTTTTTTTAAGGGATTGGCTGGAGGATTGGAGGGGGAGGGCAGAGATTGCTTTTAGAGATTTCTGAAGTGTAATGAAGATGCCAGATAAAAGATCAAACAGCCTTCAAGCAACAGTGGAGGAGAAAATGGCCTTAGATTTATATGCAGCTAGAGGTATGTGGGAGGCAGCTAGTCTGCAGAGGGTGCAAATTTCATCTTCCAAGTTATTCATCACCTTTAGAAAAGTTTGCTAGAAGAAAAATAACAGAAAAGGAAGGAAGAAAAACATATATTTACCAATTCACTTGACTAATTTCTTCTGAAAACTCACCACAGCATTTTGAGAATTCTAAGAAACTACAGTAACAAATGAATGAGACACACATATCTCCATTAGAGGAAAATAATGGGAGGCAGCTGGGAGTGTAGGAGAAAGAACAGTAGATTTAGTCGAGTCAGGAGACATCAGTGTGGTGGATTGTGGAAAGAGCACCTGCTCTGGAGCCGCAGGGCATAGGCTTAAATCATATCTCCAACACTTACTAGCTGAGTGACCCTGGGTAGATCACTTAAGCTGCCTGGCCTTCAATTTACTCATCTGTAAAATGAGACAATTAGACTAGATGGCCCAGCCCTAATTTTATAATCCATTTTCTTATGATTCCAGGTTCAACTTATTTTTGACTAGCAATGTGACAGCAAAACTTTCCCTTCTTCAAACCTGTTTCCTTTCTAATCTGTGAAACAGAACAATAACGGGGATAGGGACTGTGCCTGTGAGTTCAACAAAAAAAAATTAAAGAAAAAGCATTTACGTGCTTACCATATTCCAAGTGCTGTGCTAAGTACTAGGGATGCAAATACAAAAACAAAAGCATTACCTGTCCTCAAGGAGCTTACACTCTAATAGGGGAAACAGCTTGTTCAGAGGAGTAGTAACCAGGGAAAAGTACTTTGGCTCCTAAAGTTTCTGGGAAGATGAATAAGGCAATAGTGGAATAGGGAGCTCCCAGATGAGAAAACTCACTTTACTTTTTTTTTTTACAGTGACAGGATATTTATTAGTGTTTACAACAAACAAGCTACAGCCACTAACTCCAAAATTAAATTTTAATTCCAACAAGGATGCATTTTTCAAAAGGACCATAACCTGGCTAGAAATTCCATACAAATGGACAGATTCTACCTTGACAAAACAGGAAAACAAGGAAAGATTATACAATACAGAACAGACATTCAGTTGGTTCAATCAAGATAAGATATCCCTTGAACAAAAACTTTATTTTCGATATTACGAGTGTTTCAGTCAGTCTAGTATATGCCAGAAACTGCATTAATGTTTGGTGGTAGTGTGGGGCTCTTTCGATTGTTCCAGAAGGGATGCGTGATGTCGCCTTCATTGGGTGAGGCTACTGCCGGCTCTTCAATGTTTCCACTAACCATTCTATCGCCTCATCAAGGCCAGTGCCTTTAGTTGCAGATGTTTTGAAAATCTGCTATTTTCGGTCCTTCAAGGCAGGGAGCCCGAGTGAATTGGCCATCTCTGTGGGAGTCATGGCCTGTTCCATGTCCTGGAAAACTCACTTTACTAATGCAGGTCAGCACCTTCTCTGCAACTTAGAGTCTTAGGGGGTCTTGAGCACTGAGAGGTTAAGTGACTTTTTGAGGGGTCACACAGCCAGTATATGTGAGAGACAAGTATAATAGCAAGAGCTCTAAATCTGTGGTCTTATGTTCCTAATAAATGTTTACAGTACATGCCACATAGAGTTGTTACAAGAAATGAGTTTTAGAATGCAGTATTACTACTGAAATAATCTAACAAAGTGATCAAAGGATATGAATACACAGTGCTCAAAAGAATTACAAACTATTAACAACCATATGAAAGAACTAAGGAAAAAGCAAATCCAAGCAACCCCTAAAGTTCTGGCCCATCTAGCAAATTGTCAAAGGTAAGAAAAGGCAGAATAATAAAAGTTGAAGAGAATGTGGAAAGGCAAGTACATTATTTCATGGCTGGGAGAGCCGTGAACTGGTAAAATCATCCTGGAAAACAATTTTGAAACATGTAAATAGAGTGACTAAAATGTCCATACCCTTTGACCCCAAGATTTCACTCCTGTGTGTTTATCACAAGGAGGTCACTGACAAACAAAAAAGCCTCCATATACATCAAAATATTTATAGCAGTACTTTTTGTGGTAGAAAAGAGCTGGAAGCCAAGTTGATATGCATTGGCTAAAAACAAATTGTGGTATGTGAATATAGTAAAATATTACCATATCTTAAGAAAAAAAATGAACATGATGAAACCAAAGAAGTATGGAAAGACTGATATAAACTGATGAAAAGTGAAGTAAAAAGATATAGGACAATAATATGTGCAATGACCACAACTATGTAAATAGAAAGAACAGTCACCACAAAAATAAATGATACTCAAAATTGCAAATTTATGAAAAATAAGCCTGACCCCAAACAAAAGATATGAGAAGACCCCTCTCCCCACTCTTTTGCATAGGCTTGGATGAACAGGTATTGAACACTGCATATAATGTTGGGGGATTTTTTGATGAGCTGATTGGTTTTGCAAGGGAGTTGAATAGGGATGTAGTGGGAAATGTAGATGTTATAGAAACAAAAGGTGCCAATAAAATCCATTTTAAAAAATAATAAAATAAAAATAAATTTATAATGAAAAGATTCCTGGTCAAGTTGGGATGATTTCTTCCAGTGGCTCAGTCCCTGGCTCTTATGCTCACACTTAAATGGCCTTAAGTTGAATCTTGGCTTCGCCACTTATTTTGACTTCTAATTAGTCCTTTTGTCTACAAACTCATTCCCCAAGTTCAATACACTAGATTCTATCATATAAGAGGCAGCATGGTATAGCAGAAAGAACACTGCATTTAGAGTCATAGTTTCTGGTTTTGAGTCCTCCCTCTACCCCCCATTGCCTGTGCTACCCTGGTCAAATCTCTTTCCTTCTCTGAGCTTCAGTTTTCTCATCTGTATATGAAGGGGTTGTATTACATGACTTACAAGTTTCCTTCCAGCTCTCATTCAATTATTCTGTGATCTTATGAAATGTCACATCCCCATAACACCTACACTTAGGTTTTCCAGTTAAAACTGTGGCTTTTTCCATGTTAGCAAACATGTGACTTTCAAATTGATGAATCAACATTTTGATTTCAGAAAGCTCTAGTAATTTAAAATACTTACACATCAGAACTGCCCTTCATATAAAAATAAGTGTGATGGGAATTATTTTAAGGGTTTGTAATTTAACATCCTTTTAAAAAAAAAAACCTTAGTAAATGAGAGACAGGGGGGAAAGGCTGTGCAAGGAAAATACTTGAAACAGTGATTCAAAAGTGAAGACTACTAGATCTGGAAGAAATGCACCGCCATAACTCCTTAGCCATGTGACTCTGGGCAAATTGCAGGAGGGGGGCTAGAGTAGAAAAAGCATTAGATTTAGAATCAGAAGAGGAAGATTCAACTCCCATTCAGTCACGTACTTTCAACATGACCTTTCTGAACTACAGTTTCCTCATTTGTAAAGGGAAAGGATTGAACAAATTGAGAATCTCTTGAGTCCCTTCGAGCTTTACAATCCAATGATGCTAACAACTCCCCCTGCTGTGGGCCTTAGTTTCCGCATCTCTGATACTGGTGTAAATAATCCTTTTATGAGCAACTTCAGGAAATAATATACTTGAAGTGGTACAAAAATGTAAGCTGTTTATTCACATTCCCCAATTTTATGCTCTTTTTGTGTCTGCATCAGTATACATGTTACATGCAATCATAAAGAGCATTAGAAAAGGACAGCTATCATAGGAAAACTTCACAGGTCAGGAATTATCTCACTAACTCATTGCCTTTTATAATATCTAGATAGAGGGAAAACTCAATCAAGAGATCTAGTTAAATGAGAACAAAGGAAAGGAGCTAAAAAGAAAAGGAAGCTATCCCTCTCAAAGCTTAGATTTATAGAATGTTAGGGATGAAAGACAAATAAGACATCATCTGCTTCATGGCCCTCATTTTACATAAGCCCAACAAAGGGAAGTGACCTGCGTAAGGTTAGGCAGCTAAACTAAGGCAGTATGACCCCTTAACTAGGTCACTCTCCTTTCCTCTCTATTATGCTCCCTCCTTTGAATGCCTCCCAATAAGATTACCCATTAGAGATCACATTTCAGAACCCTCTCTGAAAACAAAGCATTTTATAAACCCTTCTTTCATCACTAGAGAGAGAAAAAAAATAGATAAAATAACAGGCACTTTTATCCAGTGATATGAGATAAGAAATAAATATCAAACCAGATGCAGCATTTCAAAATGCTAAAAAACCATCACTCTGTTCCTAGCCATTGGGACAATGAAAACAGGTGTTTTAAAATCCTAAATTAAAAAAAAAGCCTTTAAAAATGCAAATAACCCTTCTCCTCCAAGTTCCAGTTTTAAAGTAATAAGAAATGCATTAGCCAAATGCATTGCTTCCAGCACTAATCATGGATAAAGTTGCTTAAATTCCAAGAAACAGGCTCCAATCTCCACTGCAATACTCTAATTGAATGGTCATACCTAAAGGTGTTGTCTGAGATCTGTGAATTACAGCATTGCCTATTATTTCTCTTTATCTCTTCTGTTTTCCTGCCCATTCAGTCAAGCAATAAAGTCATGAATAAACTAAAGCTCTATTACTGATGATTACAGCCACTAGGCTGATGTTCTCAGAATCTAAGATGAAGCAGTTCTTAGAAAGATGGGTGATGAAAATGGGAAAAGGGTCCACAGAGCAACCATGAAGTAGAATATGAAGGCTGCAGAGAATTGCCCAATGAGTTTAATCCAACAGGGAAGCACCTGAAGTAGGGACCTGGGGTTCAAATACCCACTCTACTAATTATTTATATGACTTTGGGCAAGTCAATTACTTCTCTTCTCGGAGCTTCAGTTGGAATAAACCATCTCTCCAGATCTTTCTAATTCTAAATCCTCTGATTCTAAGGAAGATGTGTCAACCTTCAGTTTCATAACCTTGGAGAAAGGGAGTTCCATCACCTGGAAAAAGAGAAGATCTATCAATCGATCAACAAGCATTTTTTTAAGTGCCAACTATGTTCCAGGGAATGTGCTAGGCATTGGGGATACAAAGACCAAAATAAATCAATGCCTGTTCTCAAATCTATTCCAAGACTTTACATTCCATGTAGAGAAAAAAAATGAATATAAACAAGATTCTACAAAATAAATACAAAGGACTTTGGGAGAGGGAGGTACTAGGCACCTGGGAGGATCAGAAAAGTTTTCACATAGAAGGGGCAATAAGCAGAGTTGTTAAGGAAACAAAGGATTCTTTTTATAAAATTTATTATTTATTTTTAACATTTATTTATTTAAAAATTTTTGAATTCTGAATTTGAAACAAAGAATTCTAGGGGGTGAAATAGAAGTGGAAGGGTGCTCCAAGCATGGCAGATGGCCACTATAAAGACAAAAATAATAGTATCTAGCATTTCTATGTCTTTTAAAGATTTTCAGAGCACTTTGCATTTGTAAATTTAATATCTCATTTGATCCTCACCACTACAACCCTGAGAGGTAGATGCTATCACTAATTCCCATTTTAAAGATAAGAAAACTGAGGCTGAGAGAAGTTAAGTAACAGGGTCACATAGCCAGTAGATGATTGCGGCTAGATTTGAACTTTTTCTTCCTGACACCAAGTTTAGCACCACCCAACTACCTGGGGATCTTGTGGAAGAAACAGCAAGAAGGCCTGTTTAGCTAGATAGAAGAGTATGGGAAAGGAAGTGATGGGTAATAAAGTTGGGGCCAGGTTATGAAGGGTTTTAAAAGCTTTAAAATAACAGTTATTTATATTTGAACCTAGAGGTAATAGGAAGTCACTGGAGTTTATTGAGTAAAGCAGTAACAGTCAGTTCTGCACTTCAGTAAAAATATTTTGGCAGATCAGAGAGGGAAGACACTTCAGATAGAGAGATCAATTAAAAAACAACTGCAGTAGCCAAGGCTGTGAGGAAGAACTGAACTAGAATGGGGGCCATCCAAGTAAAGAGAAAGGGGAGGGAAAGGGTGGCTATAAGAGATAATGCGGAGGCAGAAATCAGAAGATTTAGCAATTGATTGGCTGGTGGGATGGGGGAGAGTGAGGAGTCAAGGCTGATTCTGAAGTTATGAACCTGGATGACTAGAAAAATCATAAATATGGAACCTTGAAAAGAGGGGTAGATTTGGAGAGAAAGAATTCTATTTTAGACTTGCTGGATATGAGATGCCTGTGGGACATCCAACTCAAAATATCTAAAAGGAAGTTAGAGACATGAGCCTGGGGCTCAGGAGAGCTATTAGGTCTTTACATAGAATTGAGGAGTCATCTATGTGGAGATGATGATTGAATCCATGGGAAATGTTACATAGAGTTGAGGAGTCATCTATGCGGAGATGATGATTGAATCCATGGGAAATGATGATGCCACCAAATGAGAGAGCATAAACAGAGGATAGAAAAGGCATTTAGTGCATCTGGCTTTTGGGTGGTCTTCTGGCCTCAAGTCTCTAGTCCTTTCCAGTCCATTCTATATTCAACTATTAAAATGAGCTTCCTAAAGCCCAAGTCTAACTCTCCCCCCCCCCCTCTCTCTCTAAATTCCAGCGGTTCCTTATTACCTTCTGTTTGACTTTTAAAATCTTTCATAACTTTCCTCCCTCTCCAATCTTCTTATACCTTACTTCCCTCATGTAACTCTTGAGTACAATGACACTAGCCTTTTTGTTGCTCCTCACACAAAAGACACTTCAGCTTCTGTCTTTTCTGACTTCCCCACCACCTAATGCTAATTTTTCCTTCTGAGATTATTTCTAATTTACCCTGTATTTACTTTGTTTGTACATAATTGTTTGCGTGTCGTCTCCTCCATTAGACTGTGAGCTCCTTGAGAGGAGGGACTGCTTTTTTCGCCTTCCTTTTTATCCCAAGTACTTAGCACATAAGAGGTGCTTTAAAAATGCTTATTGAATTGACTGACCCAGGACAGAACCTTGGGATACACCCAAGAGAACGTGGTATGGAAGATATAGGAAAATGAGAAGAAACAGTGAGACAGGTAAGAAAAGAAAGTAAAGGAGAGAAGAGAGAAGAGAGGAGGGGAGAGGAGAGGAAAGGAGAGGAGAGAAGAGGAGAAAAGAGGAAAGGAGAAAAGAGGATAGGAGCATCCACAAGATGGCACTGAACAGGGTATGATACTGCAGAGAGGTCAGGAAAGACGAGAACTGAGAAAAGTCCATCAGATTTGGTGATTAACATTATTGATAATCTTGGAGAAAGTCATTGGAATTGAGTCAAAAGATTAAAAACCAGGTTTAAAAGGATTTACAAGTGAGAGGAGAGAAAGAGGAGGCAATGAGTGTAGACAACTTTTTCTACTATTGTCCAAAAGATTTCTTAGAACAAAATATGACCCTCCTAGGTGAGGAGGGTCACACCAATTGCTTTTTCCAAAAATATTTTTAATGTTTAGCTAATAAAAGGAAAAAATCACTTTCAGACGCAAATGAAAAATGTTGTGACTGGGTATTTTCAGGAGTAATAAGTCAATTTAGTAGTCTTGCTTTCATAGCTGAATAAATTCTAAAGCTTGAGTAGTCATGTATGAAACTTCCTATACTGCTGTATTTATATAGCTCTTAATTCCCCTGAGCTAAACAAGCAATTTCATTGATATGGGGAACTCCCAATGAAGAAAATCCCTTTTAACCAATGCAGAACAGTACCTACTTGTGGGGTATTATAGGAGAAGGAAAAGAGAAAGAAGATCAAGACAGTTTGGTCATCATGACTGAAAGTTAATGAAAAATTGTAGCCTCAGTTAGACACAATCAAGGCTGAAACTGCTAGTCTGACTGTTTTTAATGGCTACCAGTCATCGATCCCAGTGGGGATTTTTCTCCCACAAACTGCTTTGGGGTGTAGACTGACAAACCCAGCCACTTTACCATATTAGTAAAGATGGTCTACATTACCTCATCTATTCATTTCTTATTTTCTTAAGGGGAACTCTGCTAAATGATATCCTCCTTAAGATGACAGCCCCTGGAAAGCAGAGGCCAGGCATCATTCCTACACAATGCCTGAGCATCACACAACAACACAAGTGCTCCAAAAACACTCAGCACTGTTGCATATTTGTTCTCTAATTGTGAGCTTTGCCAAACAGCTCTCTAATAATTCTGAGATCAGAGAACAGTGAATAGCCACTTATGCACAGGGGCTGTGATCTCTAAAGGCAGATAGAGTACACACACTGAAGACACCCCAGAGCTTTTGAAGCAGTAAACCATCAATAAATAACCTAGCTCTAATACATGTATGTATGTGCTATATCTCTATAACAGGGATGCTTTCCATCTTAGGTAAGAGAATGCACTATTTAATCAATGATAAGCAATGACCTTAGAGATCATCTAGTCAAACTCATTTTGCAGAAGACAAAACTGAGGGCCCAAAAGAGAAAATGTTTTGTCCAAGGTCACACAATGAATCAATCAGCAAAGGTCAAAGGACTAAAATTCAACACTGACTCCTGGTCTAGCCACCTTTCCACTAGAAGAACACAGTTGATGAAGACCACTGAGGCCTGCTGATTCAGATATGACTTCTCATCATTCTGCCAAAGGAGCATTTGTAGGTAGTTCTAGTGGGTAGTTAGGCATATTTTTGAGTGATAAGATTCAAAGAGCGCAATTTCTCCTGGGATCCTCCAAAAAGCATTTTGTTTTCAATCTTGTCAGGAAGGTGGAGAGGTAACCAAGATCATGACAGGAGAAGAGACACAGGGGAAGGGTGGTCTAGTAGAAAGGCATCCGGTCTTAAAATCTTAGCTGTGCCACTTTCTATGTGACCTAGTATAGGTCATTTCATCTCTCGAGCCCAGTGCTTCTCTTTTGTAAAATGAGACAAGGTTTATGCTAACAACAAGGGAATTGTTATTTCAAGGAAAAAAATTTTATAAATCTTAAAATGCTATAGAAATTTGATCCATTATTTGTTCCTACATCCCAAATGCAAGTCCAGCAAAAGAAAATATCAATTAACTATTCAATCTTTAGCTACTAAAGCTACCTTTGCTCTAATGTCACCCTTCCTTAGTCCCAACTTGACTTCTCTTCATCCTCCCAGCCTTACCTCATTTCTTTGCCAAATTGGAACATTTGCCCATACTGCAATAAAAGTCAAAATTAGGTCCCACTATAGTATCAACAGGAGAATGGCTGCCCAGGACCCATTTTGTCATCAGGAGGTGAGGGGCAATGTCACACCATGGCTAGACAGCTGGACTTAGAGTCAAGAAGTCCCAATTCTGCCTCAGACACTCTCTCTCTGTGTGAACCTGGGCACATCAGCTGACCTCTCTGAATCTCAGTTTCCTCATCTGGAAAATGGGAGTAATAATACTTGTAGTAGGGCTAGCCACCTCAAAGGTTTATTATATGAAGTAAAAGAGATCAAGTGTATAAAATACTTTGCACTCTTTAAGCCACAAGATTACTGTCAGTTATTATTACCACCATCACCAATAGGTATTACTTTGTCACCTAGACTGCCTTAAGTGCAATTAGAAAGAGAAAACTTATTTCCTCGGACATTAGTCAGCCCAGGAGGTCCTCCTGATAATCAACAATTAACCAAGCAAAACTTTTTTAATTTATCTTCTCATGATATAAATGAGATAACTGAGGCTCAAAGAAAATAAATAACTTGCCCAAAGTCAGACCAATAGTGACAGAACCAGGATTTGAACCTAGGCCCTTTTGAATCCAAATTCATCACTGCATCATGTTGCAGTCCTTGGCAAGCAGCAAACTTTCGGGGACTTTTTCTTGGTCAAATCTTAAGAATATAAAGCTAGTCGGTACCAAAGAAAGGTGGATAACTCATAATAAGAGAGCTAAGTCTTTCTAGTTATCTCCACTTCACTAGGCCATTATTGAGGCCCAGAATTCCCCACGACCAGAAAGTGAGTACTAGGGGTAACTGTGCAAAGAATGCTGCTGACCAAGGTTTCTTCTATCAATTGCCAAAGAAGCTGCTGAATATCTAAACTGTTCTTCATTGCAATAAATCTATGCTGAAGCTAACCTGAGAGATCTGTATGTTTTCCTTCCTGAGAACCCTTGAACTCACTAATGCCCTCATATCTGGCGTGAAGGCTGAGACACCTGGGTTCTGAGGTTTATAATGCAGCTATTTCATAAAAATCATAGAATCGTAGCCTCTCAGCGCAGCAAAGGGCGGTAGAGGTCACCTGGTCCAATCTCTTTCCAGAAGTATTGATCTTCTCCATAACATCACCCAACAAAGGGTCATCTGGCCTCTGGCTGAAGATCTCTGGAGATTAAGAAATCTCCACTTCACAAGGAAGCTCATCCCACTTCATTTCTCCCTTATATTGTGCTGAAATATGCTTCCCAGTAACTCCTGTCTGTGGTTCCTGGTTTGGTCCTCTTGGGTCAAGCAAAGTAGGTTTAATTACCTCCTAAGTTTGACACCTTCAAATATCTGAGTATATACCAGGGCTTCTTGATCTTGTTTATTTCGGTGTAGTGGAATGAGGGCTGGGTCTAGAGGCAAGAAGGTCAAGAAGATCTGAGTTCAAATCCAGATGCGTATACTTACTAGCTATTTGACTCTGGGAAAGTCATTTAACTTCTATCTGGCTCAGTTCCCTCAACTGTAAAATGGGGATAATCATAACACCTCCCTTGCATGGTTGTTATGAGGATCAAATGAGATGATATTTAGCAGAGTGCTTGGTACATAGCAAGTGCTTAATAAATGTTTTTTCCCTTCCTGTTCCCCATGGACTCCTCAGAATGTTTTTAAACACATAAAATGAAACAGATTAGATTAAAAAGGAAACCAATTACATTGAAATAGTGTTTCAATATGTATTTGTAAATATTTGTATTTTAAGTAATATATGTTAAATATAAATATGTAGAATAGTATATGTTAAATATGTCAAATAAATACATGTTTATACACATATATAAATATACATTTGTGTAGGGGTGTGTGTGCGTGTGTGTGTGTGTGTGTGTGTGTGTGTGAGTGTAAGTTCATAGACCTTGAGTTAAGAATTCCCCTATCAAAGCTAAACTCTCAGAGGCAGCTAGGTGGCGCAGTGGATAGAGCACTGGCCCTGGATTCAGGAGGACCCAAGTTCAAATCCAGCCTCAGACACTTAACACTCACTAGCTGTGTGACCCTGGGCAAGCCACTTAACCCCATTGCCTAGCCCAAAAAAAAAAACAAAACTAAACTCTCAATACTTCTCAGTTTCTGTCAAGGACTCCATTGCTATCCTTCCAATCCACCCAGATTCCCCACCCTCAGAGTCATCCTTGACTTTTCGCTCTCCTTCACCCCACCACATCCAATTGGATGCCACTACTCCCTATCTTTCCAGGTTCACTATACATAACCACCCTTTCTACAATCTGCGTTCCAACCAAACTGGGACTTTTTACTGATTCTCTCATATGGCATTCCCTCTCCCATTCCTACCTCATAGAATCCTTTGCTTCTTTCAAGACTCAGACCTTAAGTACTACCTTCTACACAAAGCCATTCTTAGTCCCTTCTTTGTCAATCAACTACCTTGTACTTAGTTTGTATGTTTATTCTGCATATATGTACATGTTAAACCCCCAGTAAACTATGAACTTTTTAAGAAAAGTTTCAGTTTTTGAATCCCTAGTGCCTGGCATATAGTAGGTATCTAGTAAATATTTAGTGATTTCATGATTAATATAGAGTATTATCTCACCAGAGAAATCCCACCACCAAGTAAATCATAATTTTGGACTAAAACTCAAAACATATAGATGTTTGTATATATGTGTGTGTTTATATTCCAAGAACCAATCTAGCTGCACAGGGAAAAGCTACTCACCAGAAGACAAAATGAATTTTTTTTGGCCACAACTCAAAATAATTTATTTACAAAGCACAGAGGGGTTGTGAGCTATGTGGGTGGACAGGGCACCCACACAAATGAAATTGCATTTTTTGAAGTACAGGAATATTCTGGCTATAGAATATTTACATTGTAGAAGTAGGTCCATACCATACATACATATCTAAAAGATTACACATTTTCTACCTTAAAAAGTGCACCATTCAAGCTATAATAAACAAATACTGGGATGGAAGCAGGAGACAGCTGTGTAGATATGAGGTTCCACAAAAGCTGAAAACTAAAATTTCAATATGACATACTGAAAAGGTACCCAACTTCAAAATTGGAAGTGTTTTATTTCATTACATTCCATCTCCCTTCAATATAAAGGGCATGTTAGGTCAAAGAATAGGAATCTAGGCATCATAAGATTTGCAGTTGGACAGAGAAGAAAGGAATAACCAGTAAAGAGGTGGAAGAAAGGAAGAACTATGAAGCTAGGGAAACGGATACTTGGCTCTGATATAAGATCTTAATGAATTGTTACTGAAAATAAGTTTAAACTCCAAGAAAGTCACTGATAAAAAAAGTCCCTACCTACACCAAAATATTTTTATTAGCTCTTTTTTGCAATAGGAAACAAAGTAGATGTTTGGGGGAATGGATAAACAAATCATCATACATGCAGGTAGTAGAATATTCCTGTGCTGTAAGAAGTGACTAAAATTATGACTATAGGGAAACATGGAAAAATCACAAGAAATGATGCAGAATGAAATAAGTAAAACAAAGAAAACAATATACAGAATGACTACAACAATGGAAATGAAAAAATAAGAACACAAGTAAAAGAGAATGTTGTAAAATCGCAAAGAACAAACATGGCCCCAAATAAGAGATATGAGAAGACATCCCCATTCCAGTCCTTTGTTAAGGTGGGAGACCCATAGTTGTGGAACAGTCCATACATTTTCATACTTCTTCAATGTATTAATTGGTTTTGCTAATTTTTTCCTCTTTTTCTTTAAAATGCATTTTTTGTCATATGGAATGGCTCTCTAGAAGAGGAAGGGAGAAGGATACTGGGAGAAAATTTGAAATGTAAAATCAAAGTTATCAACAAAGATATATGTTTTTTTTTCAAGTTTAATAGAAAGAATAGAGAACTCAACACTTTTGAATAAATCTTTACTTCAGAAGAAGGACCATTTTTTTTCTATAAGCCAAGGAGGATCAAATTGAATGAGGAGATTCATATAGAAATCATTACACTTTCATTCTCTTGCTAACGAACCTCACCATGAAAGAGAATAAGAAAAACATATATGTCCAAACACATAATTCTCATTCTCTCTCTCTCTCTCTCTCCTTGCACTCTCACACTTTCTTGCTCTCCCTTCAAACAGAGAGAGAGAGAGAGAGAGAGAGAGAGAGAGAGAGAGAGAGAGAGAGAG
>NW_020954563.1:7668443-7714400 GCF_900497805.2 Vombatus ursinus
AAACACTGGACACTAGGGATAGAGACATGGCTCTTCCAGGATGCAGACATGTACTCGGGCTTTAATTAACCAGTTTCCCCCATGAAGGGAATGAATAATATTCCCAATCTAGCATCTCATCCATGATAAACTCGGCTGCATCTCTTCTATTTCCAAATGAATTTGGCTTATTAAAAAAGTAATGGGCTATTAATTAACTTTGCACTCATACAAAGCTGTTTAATTCTCAATCCAATTAGCAGCAATCTGTTGAAGGATTCTAATGATTATTTTAAATTTGCTAACAGAAACATCTTTTCACTTTTCATAAGTTATTTATAGAACAGCACACATCAGATCCTGCTTGGCTTTTAATGCAATAACATTTTTATTAAACTCACTTTTTATTAATCTGTGCATGAGAATATTTAGAATAATCTTATTTTTAAAATAACAACTGTCACATTGGGTCAGAACTGTGATTCATTCAGTCCCTGACAGAGGCAACAAAAACAAGTCATGGAATGAAGTAGTCGTCCTCCTGAACAACAACCTGAAAGACTAGGAATATACTCTGAAACATCAAAGATAGCCTAGTATATTGGAAAGAGCTCTGGACTTGGGAGTCAAAAGAGATGGATTTTCTAAAAAAAAAAAAAAAGCTGGATTTTAATACTGGCTCTGTCATTCATACTACCTATGTGGCCTTGAGCAAAGTCACAACCTGAGCCTCAGTTTCTTCACCTACAGTATTAAGACAATAATATTTGGACTACCTATCTCATAAAACTGTTAGAGGGAAGTGCTTTGAAAACTCTAAAACACTATAAAATGTAAATTACTAGCAAACTCATTATTATTGTATTTTCATCTCTGAAGTATTCACTGATGACCAATAATGGATCTTTCGTATGTGAATGAGTATAAAAACATTTACACAAGTAGAAGCTAGACTGTCCCTATACTCAGAGAGCTAAATTTCTAAACAGGGGAGACAAAAAATAGGTGCTAAAAAGGGTGGGTGGAAAGAGCATGGCAACATGGTTTGGAAATGGCCTGGGAGATATGGAGGCCTGGTTCCAGGCAAGAGAAGAAGAAGCTTACAAATCTTTTTTACCTCCAATTATGCCTTTGGTTTCTACTCTCCCCCCACCCACCCACCCACACACATACACATCCTTTAGTACTGGCTAAAAATATTATCTCTTATGAAAGGAAATTCCAAACAGTGATCCTGATAGGGGTTCGAATGTCCAACTTTGGCATCATTATCACCATAGATTAACCAACCAAGCAACAAGCTAATAGTTTCAAAGGGCTACTCCTTGACTGAATAAAGTCTTTCATCTGACAAAACAAACAAAGCTCGACAGCCATCATGTCAGTGTTCTGTGTAATCATGAGTAAAGACTTTGACATCAGCAAGGCATTAAGATGATATTATGATGGCACTAAGGGTCTAAGACTGTTTTCCCATGATACCTTTCAGAAAGTGTTTCTTCTTACAGAGCAAACCTAGAAGGGTAATTGGTTTCTTAAAGTGACAAGAGCATCCTCAAAGCTTTCCTCTCCAGAGTCACTTAGTGATACTTCTCAGTAGCCAACTGGCCGCCAAAAAAAGCTCGTGCAGCTGTAGGCTGCATTAATATAAGTTTAACGTCCAAAAGGAGACAAGTGACAAGTTCACTGTACTCTGCTGTAGTCAGATTGATTAAAATCTCAAGCATTTTGTTCCTTTCAGGGTGCAACATGTTAGGAAAGACACTGACAAAGGTGCACACGACTAGAGGAGGGCAAGGGCTATGCAGTCCAAGGGCCTGGGTTCAAATCTCCCCTCTGATGATTACTACCTGTGGATCCTTGGGGAAGTCACTTATCCTCCTGGGACCTCAGATTCCTCAACTGTAAAATGAGATGGTAGAGCAAGATGGTCCTTTCCAGAGCCAGATCTAGAACCAGGAAGCCAACAGGCCCATGGAGTATGCAATATGAGTTGAAAGAACTAAGAATATTTAATCTCTAGAAAATACAAATTAAAATGGTACAGAATTATTTAAATACCCCGTCATGCAGAAGACAGATTTGTTCTGCTGGGCCCCAGAGGGCCTAGCACACTTCTAAGGCTCTCTCCTCACTTTCACCTAGAGAAAAACCCAGCTCAGGTGATACTTTTTTTTTAGTCTGTTTTCTCATTAGGTTTTTTTTTATTTTTATAACATTTTTATTTAAAGTTATGAGTTCAAAATTCTCTCCTTCCCTCCTTTCTCCCTGAGACAATAAGCCATCAGATATAGGTTATACATGTGCAATTATGTAAAACATTTCCATATTAGTCATTTTGTACAAGAAGACTTGAATAAAAGGAAAAAATGAAAGGAAGAAAGTGAAAAATAGCATGCTTCAGTCTATATTCAATCAATATCAGTTCTTTCTCTGGAGGCAGACAGTATGCTTCGTCATTAGTCTTTTGGGATTGTCTTAGATCATTGTATTGCTGAGAATAGCTAAGTTATTCACAGTTCTTAACCGAACGATATTTCTGTTACTGTATACAACCAGTCTCCTGGTTCTGTTCAGTTCACTATGCATCAGTTCATGTAAGTCTTTACAGGTTTTTCTGAAATCACCGTGCTTGTCCTTTTTTTTTAGCACAATAATATTCCATTACAATCCTATACCACAGCTTGTTCAGCTATTCCCCAATTGATGGGCATCCCTTTGATTTCCAATTCCTGGCCATCATAAAAAGAACTGCTATAACTATATTTGTACAAATAGGTCCTTTTCTCTTTTTCTGGATGTCTTTGGGATATAGGCTAGGTGCCACTTTCTACACAAGGCTTTCCTAATCCTTGCTAGTTCTCTTCTATGGGAGAGCCTCTTCCCATTTCCTGGAATGACTGCGTACTTTCTCTGTTTTTAATTATCTGAGTACTTGCCTCTGCTCTTGCCCCAACCCAATCCCAGCAGAATAGAAACTTCTTGAGGGCAGAAGCTGTTTCCTGTTGATCTTTTTTTTTCAGCACCTGAGTACAGTGCCCGACACATAGTAGACAGTCAAATTCTTATTGAATTGAATTAGGATCAATGGTCAGATGTTATCAAGAGGCCAATTTCCATTCAATATAAAGAATTTCTTGTTGAGTATAAGTAAGAATATATTGATAATGAGGGCCATACAAAAATGAAATGGGCTGATTTGTGAGGTAGGGTATTTCCCCATCCCTGAAGGTACCTACGTGAAAGACAGAACAAACCTCAGGACTTTGAGAAAATATCCAGTATATTTGTGTGGCTTGTGATCCACATACACATACATTCCAGCTAAAGCAAAATTTTTATGCAGCAATCAATTCTTTACAGAATGAAGAAATTAGCCCATTTACTATAATCATCTGTCTAAGGTCCCCTTCCAGTTAAAAGATCTTTTGACTCCCTGATTCTTCTTTTTCACTCAACTATATTTATTTGGTTTTCATCTCTACAAGGATTAAACAGACTATCCAAAAATAGTATTGGTCTTTTTTTCCCTTAAGTGGAATATAGGGGAAGAGACACAGAAGAATGAAACTCAAACATATATTTTCCAATGTAACCTTCAGGCATGATTGAAAGAGTTAGCCCTAATCTCTAAATACAAAATTGGCAGCTTTTTTAATGTCACAGAAATTTTCAAGCTGAAAATTTAGTATGTATCTGACTAGTACCTCTAAGGTTTCAAAGTAAACTTCTCAAACCCAACATATCAATTACAGAACCTTCAGACTCTCACAACCATCCTGCTTTCAAAAATGAATTTTAATGTTTAAAGATAGGAGCAGTTTATGTTTACTGTTAAATACATACATACACACACACCCTATAGAATCTGAACCTCCCTCTGGTTTCCTTTTCTTTTCCCTTCTTCTTCTTCTCTCTCTTCCAAATATTCTCTTGAGTGCATGGACTTTTTGCATGCTATACAACGACTCTATTAAAGATAGAGTTGTCTATTCCCTTTGCCCAACTGGAGAAGTAAAAAAAAAATAGATTAAATGACCTACTTTATCAGTGTAACAGAAAGAATATTAGAGTACAAAACTTTGCTTTAGAAGTTCTTGCTCTGGGGGCAGCTAGGTGGTACAGTGGATAGAGCACCAGCCCTGGATTCAGGAGGACCTGAGTTCAAATCCGGCCTCAGACACATAACACTTACTAGCTGTGTGACCCTGGACAAGTCACTTAACCCCATTGCCCAGCCAAAAAAAAAAAGAAAAGAAAAAAAAGTTCTTGCTCTGATATTTACAGGTGTATGGTAAAAAATCAGATCAATCAAGGTCTCTAAGCCTGTTTTCTTCCCTACAAAACAATAATAATGACTCTTTCCCCACCTAATTCATAAAATTGTTGAGGTGGAAAGCACATTGAGTAGAGAAATGGGAATTGTTTTATCTTTATCTAAGGTAACAAATAAATGAATATTCCTTGTGTATCACCCAATAGCCCACTATGCTCAATACAGCCTGTACTACATGCTCGATAAAAAGCTTTCTGCAAAATCAACATGCCTAGACTAAATCACAAAACCCATTTCCTATGTATTGTCACACAAGGTTACAATTAGCACTACTTTTGTTTCACAGGTATTTAAATAACCCATATTCCATAACCACCTGGGATTCTTAGGGGGGTGATCAATACCCACTAGATACTTTTGAATAAGTCCAGTTGAGTAAAAGCACACCTTTTCTCTCAATCCTCCAACTATTTCCCTATTTTATGTGGCTACTGGGAGATATTTTACAAACAATTTTATACAAAATGTCTTCAATTTACAGCAGTTTCCAATGTTTCTGGCCAGTTCCTTGTGGAGTGAATTTTGCTGTTGCTGTTGCCTGAGAATTCAGAATTGAGCTACAGCAGACTCAGCTGCTGATTGTGTTTGTTATTTTCAGCCTTACATTTTGAGAGAGAGGTTTTACTTTATTCTTTAAAAACATTTATTTTGGAATTTGGCCACTGTACTGTCCTGATGTATATCTTAGAAACAGGATGAAGAAGAACTATGCTGTTTGTATGCATATATGTATAGTTTTTAAGGATTATTCTTGATTACTAGCTAGCAATCCCTCTCAAAAATTGGACCATTTTTCCCTTACTCTACATCTCAAAATCCCGCGACATCATCCTCCATCCTTTCCTTCAATCCAGCCTCTAATAACGAGATGGTGCTTCTTTCCCCATCCAGGACTTTATTTTTTATTTTATTTTGTTGAATTTTTTTTCAATTAACAAGCATTCATTTTCTCTCCTTCCCATACATGTGTTCTTTTCCTCTCTTTGATCTCTTTGGGATCCAGGCTTAGTAGTGGTGTGTCTGGGTCAACAGATATGTACAAGTTAGTAATTTTGGAGGCATAATTCCAAATTGCTTTTCAGAATGGCTGTACCAGTTCACAGCTAGTGAATGTATCAAAAGTGTATTAATGTGCCTATTTTCCCATAGCCCCTCCAACATTTGTCATTTTCCTTTTTTTGTCAGTTTTGCCAATCTGACGGTGTGAGGATGAACCCAAAATTTGCCTTAATTTCCATTCCTTTAATTATCAGTGATTTGCAGCATTTTTTCACATGACTCTTGATAGCTTGGATTTCTTCCCTTGAAAACTTTTTATTTGTATTCTTGTATGATGTCAACTTTCTTTCATTACCCACACCCCATCAACTGCTAAGCTCTCTCATATATGCCCCTTTCTCACCTCTGACACTGCCACCACTCTGGTGATAACCTTTATCATCTCACACTTGGACTTTTATAATACCTGCCGATCTCCTTCCAGTCTATTTTTCAGTCAGTTATCAAACTGATCTTCTTAAAGCCCAAATCTGACCATGTCACAACAACCCTATTCAATAAACTCTAGTAGCTTCCTATTACCTCCAGGATCAAATATAAAATCCTCCATTTGGCTTTTGAAGCTCTTCATAATCTGGTCCCTTCCTACCTTTCATATCTTCTTACATTTTTCTCCCCTCCATGTACTCTGTGATACAATGACACTGGTCTTCTTACTGTTCCTTCAACATATGACACCGCGTCTCCTGACTCCAACATTTTCACTAGCTGCTCCCCATGCCTGGAATTCCATCTCTCCTGGCTTCCATCAAGTCCCAGCTAAAAGTCCACTTTCTACAAGAATCCTTTCTGGATCTACCTTAATGACAGCATCTTCCCTCTGCTGATTATCTCCAATTTATCTTTTTATATATCTTGTTTGTACATAGTAGTCTGAATGTTGTCTCCCCAAACACACACACAATTTTGTGGACTTCTTGAGGGCAGAGACATTTTTTTGCCATTTGTTTTTGTATTGACATTGCTTATCACAGTGTCTGGCACATAGTATGCACATTGTTGAGTGACTAACAATTGAATAATGGCTCTTGTTCTTATAAATTTGCATCAGTTCTTTATATAACTTGGAAAATTAGATTTTTATCACAGAAATTTGCTGCAAAGATTTTTTCTATGTTGTCTGTTTCCCTTCTAAAATTATCTGTATTGATTTTGCTTGTACCAAAACTTTTTAATTTTATATAATCAAAATCATTTGTTTTATTTTCTGTGATCCTCTCTATCCCTTGTTTGGTCATAAACTCTTCTCTTCTCTATAAATCCAAAAGGGACTGGTGAAAAAAATAGAGAGATTGATTAGTGGGGGAAAAAATTAAGTACACAGCATACAGAAGCAAATGAATCTACTGTAATAACCTAGTATTTGATGAACACAAAGACCTCAGCTACAGTGATAAAGGCTTGTTATTTTATTTTTTAACTATTTGGAATATTGGACAGCAGTATAAAAGAAATTAGATTTAGACCAACAACTCACACCTAATATCAAGATAAACTCAGAATGAATATGTGACCTAGATATTGAAAGACCACTTCATAAACAAATTAGAGAAACGTGGAAAAAATTACCTATCCAATATATGAATAGAAGAAAAGTTTATGACCAAACATGAGATATCAAAGATTGCAGAAGATAAAATTGATCATTTTGATTACATAAAATTAAAAAGGTTTTGCAAAACAAATCCAATAAAGCTAAGATTTAAAGGGAGATAATTAACTGGGGGGGAGAAATCTTGATAACACGTTTCTCTGATAAAGGTCATATTTCCAGGATATACAAAGAACTGATTTAAATTTATAAGAATAACAGTTATTCTCCAATTGACATAAAGCCTAAAGATAGGAATAGGCAATTCTCAAGGAAAGAAACCTAGGCTTTCTATAACCATATGAAAAAATCCTCCAAATCACAAATAATCAGAGCAATGCAAATTAAAGCAAATCTGAGATTCCATCTCACATCCATCAAATTTTCAAAGATGACCAAAAAAAAAAAAGGAAAATGACAAATATTGGAGGAACTTTGAAAAAACAGACATATTGATGTGCTGTTGGCAGACCCATGAATAGGTATGACCATTCTGGAAAGCAATTTGGATTAGACACAAGAAGTTGCTCAACAGTGACCAAGCTGTATCATTGCTAGCTTAGGCTTTTATCCAAAAGAGATCAAAGAAAGAGAAAAGGTACTACAGCACAAAAATATTTATAGCAACTTTCTTGTGCAGGCAAAAAACTAGAAACTAAGGGGATACGCATCAATTGAAGAATGACTCAACAAATTATGACATACGAATGTGATAGAATACCATTGGGCTGCAAGAAATGTTGGTTTCAAAGATACATGGCAAGACTTATGTAAACTGATAGAGAGTAAAGTAAATAGAACCTGGAGAACACTTTATACAATAACAACACTGTAAACACAAACAACTTTGAAAGCCATAAAAAACCATGATCGATGCAATGACAATCCATGATTGCAGAGGACCAATGATGAAACATGCTATGCACTTCCTGACAGAGGGTTGGATTTAGAGTGTATAACGAGATTTTTTTTAACAGCCAATGAGGGAATTTGCTTTGCACAACCACACATATTAGTTACAAGGAACTTGTTTTTCTTTTCTTTTTTTTCCCCATGGGTCGGGGGTGGGGGGGTTTGGAAGGGAGAGAAAATGGGTTTCTGTTCATTAAAAAAATAAAACACAAAATACAGAGAGGTTAGGAAGAAGGTTACAGGTGTGGAATGTTGCATGCACTTACAGATGAGGTCACTACTTTTATTTTTGCTTAACTGTTTTAATTTTGTTACAAGACAGGTTCTATAGAATGAAGGTAATCTGGAAATGTTGATGATGTAAAAATAAAACACATTAATAAAACTTGTTTTAGAAAAATCACAATGGAAATAATGAAAAAAATGGGAAGGAAGGGGTTTTAGGAATATCGGATCACAAACTATGCTACCAAACAGTAATTATCAAAATGATTTGGTACTGATTAAAAAATAGTGATGGGAGGGGCAGCTAGGTGGTGAAGTGGATAGAGCACCAGTCTTGAAGTCAGGAGGACCAGAGTTCAAATCCAGCCTCAGACCAAATATTTGAAACTTACTAGCTATGTGACCCTGGGCTAGTCACTTAACTCCAATTACCTAAAAATTTTTAAAAAATTTAAATAGTGATGGGGCAGCAAGTAGTACAGTGCCTAGAGTGCCAGGCCTGAAGTCAGGAAGACTCATTTTCATGAGTTCTAACCTGGCCTCAGATACTTCATAGTTGTGTGACCCTGGGCAAGTCACATAACTCTGTTTGCCTCAGATTCCTCACCTGTAAAATGAGTTGGAGGAGGAAATGGCAAACCATGGCAGTATCTTTGCCAAGAAAACCCCAAATGGGGTCACAAAGGGTCTAACTGAAATGACTGAACAATAATGGGGGACGGAAAAAAGAAGAGAGCTGGGGAGAGAGTTGGCAGGGATCTCTTAATTGCCAAATCTAATGGTCTCCTCTCATTTCTCATCTTTCTTGACCTCTCTGTAGCACTGTTCATTTTTTACCATCTTCTCCTACATATTCTTCCCTCTCTGGATTTTCACCCTCACCTCCTGGCTTCCCTGGCCCCCTTCCAGTCCCAACTGAAATGTTACCTTCTACAAGAAGCCTTTCCTGTTCCCCACTTAAAGCTAAAACTATCCTTTTAGTATATCCATACAGATGTCTTGCCACTGGACTCAGATGATCCTGGAGGAGAGAGTGAGGCTGGTGACTTTGCACAACCCTGCCTCACTTAAATCCAAGCTACTAGCAAGTCAAGACATCACCCTCCTAATGTCATTGGTTCTCTTTGAGAATGAAGGACAAACAATAACTTGTGAGTAGTAGTAGCTGCCCCAATGGGGATCCAACTGGCCAGTTCCACTTGGACAATGCTCCCTCCCTCCCTCCCTCCCTTCCTTCCTTCCTTCCTCTGACCACATGGGGAATCATACCCTTACATGTCAGTGCTTTGCCCAAAGGAATACAAATTTTGAGTGCTGAAACCTCATAAGATATCTTGGGGTGTGGGAGCTAGATTTTTTTCCCTCTTCCCAATTTACTTGTTCTATCATTTTTTAAACTGGGACAATTAATTCTTTTGTCCCATGTAGTTTCATTTATGATTTCTTTAAACAGAGCTCTAGAAAATCAGGCTTTGACAAAGCCCATTGGGATTCAAATGGAACTACTTGACCATGCCTTAAACCCAAATCACTCTGGTTCTCACTGGCCAATAAAGCCTCCCTTAGTCATTGTTTGGATTTTGATGGCTCCGAGTCAGGGTAAATAGCAATTGTTTCTGTTCTGGCCAGAAACTCCAAGGGTTTCAAACCCCAGTTTGATTTTTTTTGAGTAGGCAAACTAGACCACCTTTGGCCTCATTTCTTATCTAGCTTTAAATCACTGAATGGGTGTTGCCTCAGACAAACTAAGACCTGGGAAAGACCTTAGTTTAAAAAGACCAAGGACTTCCACTGCTTCTGGGGTCATCTCCAGTTGTCCTAACCTAAGTCTTGCCACTGGACTCAGATGACCCTGGAAGAGAGAGTGAGGCTGATGACTTTGCACAGCTCTGCCTCACTTACATCCAACTCACTTGCAAGTCAAGACATCACTTTCCTAATGTCATCGATCCTCTTCGAGAATGAAGGACAAACAACACAGATAATTACCAGAACTACATATCTAGCCCTCATCTTTCTCCTGAGCACCAGTTCCATTTCATCAGCTACCCATTGCACATTTCCAATCCAGGGTCCCATAGCTATTTCATAATCACCATGTCCAAAACATAACTTGTTATCTTTTCCTCAAACCCACCCTTCTTGCTAAGTTCCCTATTTCTGTCCCCTTCCTTCTGTGGACCTAGATCCACAAATTCAGAGTTGTCCTTCACTTATCACTCTCCACATATATCTAACCAGGTATATATGTTGTATCAACTCTAACTCTACATCTCTTATGACTTTCCTCTTCTTTTGACTCATAGTACAGCCACCCTAGGTTAGAATCTCATAACCCCTTTCCCATAACTGCAAAAACAGCCTCCTAATTGGTCTCCCTGCACCCAATCTCTGCCCTCTCCAATCTATCCTCCACACAGCTGTCAGCTTAAAGCACAAGACTGGCCATCACTCTACCTGCTTAATAAGCTACAGTGGTTTCCCATTACCTCTAAGATCAATTAAAAATTCTCTCTGGTATTAAAACCCTGCACAACCTCACACCAAATCTAATTTATTACATATTACTACCCTTCATGCAATCCTAAATGCATCCAAACTGGGTTTGACACTGTTCATGCAACATTCCATCTCCCATCTGGTTTTATGCATCTAGTGCCTAGCACAGTGTCTTGCACATAGTAAATGTTTAACAAATATTTGATGAATGGACTTGAAGACATATAAATACACATATATAGGTTTATAAAATATGTGTAAACATGAATATTGATGTGCACATTCATGTCACATTTCTATATCACTTTGTAAAATCATTAAGCACTTTCCCAAGAACAACTTTGTTAGATGTGTAATGTAAGTATTATTGTCCCATTTTACAGATTAAAAAAACTAAGACTTAAGGTAAAGCAATTTGCCCACAGCCATGCAGCTAGTATCAGAGACAAGATTCAAATCCAGGTCACCTAAATCCAAACTCATACTCTTTCTACTATCTCACACTGTCTCTATAATAATATTTAGCTACCTAGAGAGATTAATAAGACTTGTATTATGCATGAGTGTGTGTGTATAAAATCTCTTTTAAAGGTAATACTAGCATTAGTCTGCATTACTCTCACAACCCTTTCTATATCCTTCTGCTGCCCTCCTCTCCTTCCAATTCAGTTGATCTGAGTCAAGAGAACATCAGCTAGCTTTAATATTAGCTTCTTCTAAATGTAATTAGGGAAATAATCTCCTGAGGAGGAAAAAAAATCATAGCTCAATCTGAAACTAAATAATGATGTGGTACGAAACACTGTTTTCTACTATCTACTATTTCTACATTTCTCCTCACTAGCATGGCTAGGAGCATAGCTTAAGAATTATTCATATTCATCTAGTTTGTCAAGGTTTTCAAAGCTTTCCAAACTCAAAATACAGGTAGGAAAGTATTGCAAGTATTATTCCATACCTCCTACAATTTTGCCAGTTAGAAAACTAACACTCAGAGCCTTGGGTCTGGAACCTACAGGCTGAGGCTCAAGCCCAGGCTTTTGAACTTAACTAGCCATTTGACCTTGTGCCAGTCACCTCTAAAATGAAGGCAAGACTTGAAATACTTATCTCACAAGGAGGTTTTCAGAATCCAAGGAGATAACAGATATATGGATTTAATTGAACACCTGAAACAACAGAGACCTTAGAGATCATTTAGCTTAAACTGTTTCTTTTTTTAAGTTTTTCTGCCTTTTTATATCTATGTTTTTGGGTGATCCCTTTTGTGTTTTTCCCCCACCACAGTCACCAACATTGAACCTGAAGTCAGGAGGACCTTAGTTTAAATCCTGCCTCAAATACTTATTAGCTGAATCATCTTGACCAAAAGTTTCTCTGTCTTGGTTTTATCATCTATAAAATGGGGCTAATTCAGCATCTACTTCACAGGGATGTGACAATCAAGTGACAATACATACTGTATGTAAAGTGCTTAGCAAATCTTAAAATTCATAATGCTAGCTATTGTTTCCCACTACGCCCTCTCAACCCCAGTGAACCCTGCCTTGTAACAGTTAAATATAAACAATCAACAAAGCAAACAAATCTGATGATGTATGCCACATTTTGCATCCATAGTCCCTACCCTCTCTAACCAATATGAGATATGTGTAACATCCTCTGGCACCAAGATGGTTTTGATTCACATTGTTACAGTTATGGCATGTATGGTTCTCTTCCTTCTGCTTTCTTTTGTTCTCTGTCCATTTCATACAAATCTCCCCAAATGTATCTTCCTAGCCCATATTCATTTTTTTCTCTGCTCAAAAATATTGTATTTCATTGCTATACAATGATTTGTTCCCCAAGTATTGGGCACTCACTTTATTTCTAGGTCTTTGCTACCATAAGGAAGGTTGCTTTGACTATTTTATTATCTACAGGACCTTTCTCTCTGTCATTGACCTCCTCAGGTACATGTCTAGGAATAGAATCACTAGGTCAAAAGGAATAAACACATAAGGGACTTTTCTCAACTAGTTCCATTTTTTTTCCTAGAACATTTGGGCAACTCATATCTCTACTAACTCTACATTAGTGTCTGTCTTCCCACAAACCCTTCAAAGTAGACTATTTCTGTCTTTTATCATCATGGTCAATTTTATGGATATAAAGACCTCAAGATCATAATGTCTAGTGCAAGTGGAAACTTCAAAAAGCATTTAATCCAACCCACTCATTTTATAATTAAGGAAACTGAGTCCCAAAAGGCACATCAGTCATAAGTATTAGGGGCAGGATTTGAACCCAGAGCCAAGTGACTCCAAAGCCAATGTTCTTTCCACTGTACTGAACTAGTCAATGGACACGTAAGTTGTTTTAATTTGTTTCTTTTATTAGTGATTTGGAACTTCTTTTCATACAATTGTTTATCATTTAAATTGCTTCTAAGAACTTTGTTCATATCCTTTGACCACTCATCTTTTCAACCCTCTGCTTTACAGATGAGAAAATGAAGGCCTAGAGAAGTTCACTGATTTCTTCTTTCTATCTCTTTTCTTTCTTTAACAAGTATTTATTAAGCACCTACTATGTACCATATGCTATCCTGAGAGGTTTACAAATATTATCTCATTTGAGACTCACAAACCCCAAGAGGTAGAGAAGTTATTAATCCCATTTTACAGGTGAGGAAACAGACAGAAAGAGGTGAAGTGACTTACCCAGAGTCACACCATTAGTAAGTCTCAGAGGGCAGATTTGAACTCAAATCTTGAACCCTGTCTCCAAGTCCAGGGCTCTACTCACCGCACCACCTAGCTGTCTCTAGGCAGGTCAAATAACAAGTAGCAGCAGAGCTGGGCCTAGTATCCAGGACTTTTGGCCATATTCTCTTTCCACTAAGCAGGAGGTCACATTGTCTCTCCTATGAACTAGTCATAGAAGTTAAAAATAACCTTTACATGAATATTGCTTTTAAAGTAAATGTATAAGTACTTTTGGAGTTTGAATCTACATTTTGGTCCAATCTATAAAATACAGTATGAAGGACTTTTAGAATCATCTAAATCAAGCCCCCCAGAGGCAGACCATAGCTCAATCTTCTCCTCATTCTTCACCTTATACATAGTAGGTGCTCAGTAGACACTGTGTGTGACAATAATTCACACAAAAATTAACATTTGCCCCTATTTTAGGCCTCTAATTATAATTGTTCAGACAGGGCTCTGGGACACTCTTGGGCTATCTCTATACTGTCAAGAGAGGAACAACCAGAGACTAAATTTAAATGTGTTTGCTTAGATTTCTCTCTTTTACAAGGTTTCTATACACACACAGAGCAGCAGGCTTGGAAGGAGTATGTTGTTGTTCAGTCATGTCCAACTCTTCATGATCCCATTTTGGTTTTCTTGGCAAAGATACTGGAGTGGTTTGCCATTTCCTTCTCCAGATCATGTTTTGGATGAGGAAACAGAGGCAAACAGGGTTAAGTGACTTGCCCAGGGTCACACAGCTATGAAATGTCTGAGGCCAGATTTGAACCCAGTCTTCCTGACTCCAGGCCTGGTGTTTTATCCATTGCACCACCAAGGATACTTGGGTTCTAGTTTTGACTTTACTACTAACTTACTCTATGACCTTGAGCATGTTACTTTCAATTCCATTCAATAAGCATTTCCAACTAGTGGAAAGGCAATAGGGATTTTCTTTAAAAAATTTAGTTAGAAATAACCCTTGCCTTCAAGGAACTTACATTCTACCTAGAGATTCAATATTTAACAGATAAGACATAAGATAATTTGAAGGAAAGAGAACTAATGACCAGTTACATCTAAGAAAGTTTTCTGTCTTAGATAGAACTGGAATTGTTCCTTGAAGGAAGCTAAAGATTATAAGACAGAGAGGTGAAAAGGGAAGACCTTCCAGGAATGTGGGATAATGAAGGTGGAGATGGAATGCCATGTATAAGGAAGAGCAAGTAAACCAATTTAACTAGAACACAGTACATGAAAGAAAGAAATGGGGGGGGGGAAGAGTCTGGGAAAGTCAGCTGGGACCATTCTGTGAAGGATTTAAAAACCCAAACTGAGAAACACTCTTGTACTTTTTCCTGGGGGCAATAGGGAGCTAGTGAAGTTTCCTGGTCAGGTGAGTAATCTGATTTGACCTTGACCTGCACTTGAGAACAATCAATCTGGCAGAAGGAGGGGTAGTGGACTGGAGTGGGAAATGACTGGAAGTGGGGAAACCAAATTAAGAAGCTGCTTCAATAGTCCAGGTGAGAGGTGATGACTTTTACTAAAGAAGTAGTCATATGAGTAAAAAGAAATGGGTCTGAGATAAGACACATTGCAGAAATAAAATGGACAAGATTTGGAAACTGACTGGATGTGAAAATGAATAGCGAATGAAAGGGAATGCTCCAGAATGATTTCAGGATTTGGAACTCAGGTGACTGGTTTGATGATAGTACCCTCAATCAATCAATTAATCAAATAAGTATTTATTGAGCATTTACTAGGCACCAGACATGCTAGAGTGCTAAGTGCTAGAGATATAAGTACAGGCAATGAGATAATTCCTTCTCATAAAGAGCATTCTAATGGAATAGTGAATGTATACATACATACATACATACATATATACACACATATACACATATATATGGGCATATGTGTGTGTACACACGCAGTAGTTTCAACTACAGGGAAGTCTGAGATGGAGAGAACAACAGAAATAGGAAAGTCTGGAGGAGGGGAAATATAACTGAGTTCATGTTTTGGACATCTCAAATATTAGGAGTTTGAGATGCCAATGGGATATCCAGATAGAGATGTCTAGAAAGAAGTTGTTGATCAGAGAGTGGAGCTCAAGAAAAAGATTAGGGGGACAGCTAGGTGGCACAGTGGATAGAGCTCTGGCCTTGGAGTCAGGAGGACCTGAGTTCAAATCCAACCTCAGACACTTGACCCTTACTAGCTGCGTGACCCTGGGCAAGTCACTTAACCCCAATGGCCTCACAATAAAAAGAAAGAAAGAAAGAAAAAAAGGAAAAGAAAAAGATTAGGGCAGGATCTATCAGAGGCCACTTACCACTCCAATGGTCCATTTACCATGCTATGTCCCTCTCCAAGACCTACTCCCCCCTTCTTCTATTGGTGAATTCTTCCTGGAACCTCCATCTTGTGGAGGCACCAGGCCAGCCTCCTTCCATTACCTTCCAACACTGTTCTTATCTTTCTCTAGACTTCAAAACTATGCCCCCACATCAGGTACTTTCATTCTCCACACCACCACCCCCTTCCCTCGATGACAGGGTTTGTATTTCTTTTTACTTATATCTCCCATCCTCAGCACAGTATCTAGTACGTAGTAGGAGTTTAGTAAATGTATGAGTTTGTTTTTCCTTCTTTCCTTTCTTCTTCCCTACTTTCCTCCTTACAGCTAGGTGATGCAGTGGACAGAGCTGCTGGGCCTAGAGTCTGGAAGATCTGAATTCATATCCAACCCCTGACATCTACTAGTTGTGTGACTCTGGGCAAATCCTGTCTGCCTCAGTTTCCTCATCCATAAAATGAGGATAACAATAGCATCTATATCACAAGAATTTTGTGAGGATAAAATGAGCTATTTCTAAAGTGTTTTGGAAACTTTAAAGCACTATAGAAATGCTATTATTGTTGTTTAGATTTGTGAGTCATCAGCCCTTCCCCCTCTGAAATTCTCAGTTTACTCCTCTATAAAATGAGACAATTGAACGAGATGATCTCTAATATCCTTTCCAGCTCTAAAATTCTATTATTCTATATATTCTATGTCTGCAGCACTTCATAATTCCAAAGTCTTTTTATACTCATTATTTTATTTGACTCTCATAGCAGCCCTGTGGGGAAAGCAGGACAGAGGTAAGTGACATGCTCAGAATCACACACGATAGCTTGTGAGTGATGAAGGTCAAGCTAAGCTTCCCAATGCTCAGTTCGATGTTATACCCACTGAACCACACTGACTCTCAGAAAGATTAAACGTGAATATAGACAAAGCAGTATGAATTACATATGTCCATCTCTCCCCCCTCCACTCCATTCTACAGAACTGGACGATTTTCCTGTGCCTAATTTTGACTCCCTGATCTCCCTCCCCTGATCAAAAAATTTCAATGGCCCATCTTTGCCTATTAAATGAAACCTAAACCCCTTAGCTTGGTATTCAAGGCCATCTACAATGTGGCTTCAACCTACCTTCCCAAACTAATTTCACAAGACTCCCCTGTCATTCATTGTGTTCCAGCCAAGCTAAACCATGCTTCTTTCCCAGATTCAGTGCAGGCTTTCCTTTTTTGGCTCATGCTATTTATTCCCTCCCCAAAACAGATATGTAGCCCTCCTTTCAAGGCCCAACTCCATTTCCACTTCTCCCTGAATTCTTACTAAATCTTCTTCCCCATCACCCACAGCCAAAAGTGATCTCTCCCTTACCTGATCTCAAAGCATATTCTACTCATCTAATAGTTTATCTTCCTTTTCTAGATTTGAAGGCAGAATTCAAGTGTCATTTACCTTTTTATACACCGCCTCTGCTGAATAGAGCATCAAACACAGCAGATGCCTAGTGTTGAACAAATGGATGGTTTAAAATGAGGCTTACCTTGACTCAAAAATGGAGAGAAGAAAATTCACTCTGCAACCCAACTTCTTTGCAAAGGTGGTACACTATGGGTATGGGATTTTGCATATGTTGTCAGGTTTGGTGAATTTTGCTAAAGTACTTTTTTTCTTCTCTTTTCCTTTTTTATTCATTGTTATAAGGAATAAGGGAGAAAGGAATAGGGGAGAGACATGTTTGGAAATGAAGGTGATATGAAAACAAAAGACATCAAAATTTCTTCTTAAAAAGTAGGTCTTACATACCTACACAACAAGAAAGGGCAGGTGACCTGTCTTGGGTGACATACTAGAGAGGATATTTTAGTCTTTAAAATCCGTGTGAGGAATTTGACTGGAATGGGACTACCACTAATGAAGAACATGACACAAACTAAATGAATGATACACAAAATTAATTTTCTGGGTAATTAGCATGGAATACTGGAGTACGCCCCATTTACCTACACCCTTCAGATAGATTTCTGTAGTTTTACTGCAGCCCTAAGGAAAATAACTTCTTTCCATAAGCAGCTCTGTAAAGTTTGTGAGAATTGCTAGAAAGAATTCAAAGCCTTCCTTAGGCCAGAATTTAAGCCAAAGATTCTCCCACCAAAGTAATGGCCCTCTATATCTGGAATTGTAAAGTTTCACCAAGGCATAATGGAAACATCCATTTGAAATGTACTATTAAATTTCCATTTTATACTCCAAATCCCTAAGACAGTGACATTCGTAGAATTGCAGAATCTGCAGGGAGAACAGGAGATCAAATTCAACTCTTGCCTGAACCAAGAATCCCCCCACCCTATCTTTGAAATGTGGCCATTCAGAGAGGCAGCCTGGCCTCAGCAGATAGAAAGCTAAGACAGTGCCAAGAACACTAGATTTAGAATTATAGGTTCAAATCCTATGCTCAGAAATTTGAACCTGGGTCCAAATTCTAAGCTCAGAAACTTAACTATCTGAGAGATGCTTTGATAAGTCACTTTGCCCCAGTTCTCACATTTGTAAAATAAGCATGCTAAACTAGTTAATCTCTAAAGTTCCTTCTAGCTCTAAATCTATGATGGTATGGGTCCTTGATCTTCTGGTTCTGAATCCAGAGTTGAGCTCCCTCCTTCATACTTCCTTTCATGAAATGCAGAAATCTGAGATCCAAAGACTCAACTGATTTTTCTTTTTCCCTTCAAATGTAAGCTCTTGAAATTACATGAAGAGACCATGGGGGATGGTAGAAAGAAGCCCTAGGCTGCTAGTTTCCTGTCCCAACTCTACTTATTAGCAATCTCCTCTTCCATCAAACTGCAAATGATAATCCCTGTCCTGCCCCCCTCCCTCCCAAGGCTATTGATAGGATACACTGAGATAATATATGTGAAAGAACTGTGAAAAACCTCGCTGCTGTACAAATGTAAGTCAAAACTATACAAAGACAATAATGTAGGAGCTCTTTAATCAGGCATGACTGTAGGGGTAGCCAAGTCCTTTTTATGCCTCTCTGAACAAAGATAGCCCATCCTCTCCATCAGAATTGGCCTCAAAACTCTGCCAAACACCCCCATCAGTTATTTTTAATTTTCAAGCCACACAAAACAATGTTTTCAGTCTCATTAATCTGCCTTCAACAAACCTTCTCCCAAATGCCTTTGACTTTTTAAATCAATTACCTTGCCCAGAATGACTGTCTGGCCTATTTCATTAAATTACCATCTTTCTACAGCTTTCCTTTTCAACAACATAATTTACCTTTAATAATTAATATAAAGGAATTCAAAATGCAATCACTGAGCTCACTTACTAGCTCTTTAATCAATTAAAAGTTCATGACAAAGGTCTTCCCAAGGGCTCCAAAATCCCCTTTCATAACATGTAATGCTAAGAGAAGGAAGACTTTAAAAAAAAAAAACTTTTTTAGCCAATTATACTTGGTAAAAACTAAAATGACAAAGAATGGGTTAAAAATGCACAATGACTACAGAATTTCAAAAATAGTGTTAATATTTATCATATTGAAATGAAAATGGAACTTTTGCACAGGCTAGTTCCAGGTTTGGGCATAAGGGGAGAGAGCAGCACTAGCATCCCATCCAGCCACAGGGCATTCCTTTTCATCTCATCCTTGTTTGCTGAGCTAGAGAGTCAATAACTGGTGCTGGGGAAGCTTGTTAACAAGAATTACTATCCTGCAGCCATGGAGGAAGGGCATCTGAGTTACCCAGGATCTACTCTTACTTTATTCACAACCAAAGTTTTAGAATAGGATAGACAGGGAAGAGAGGCATCAGAAAGAAATAGAAAGACAAGCATTTGGTGGAAACACTGAGTCATTCCCAAAATCACCCCCACCATCACTCCCTCTTCCCCCCATTACCTTTCCTTCCCTCCCTCCCCATCCATTCCCAACCCAACCTAGGTTAATTCATTCATTCAACACAAAACACGGTAATGAAGTATGCACTACATAAAAGATCCTGTGCTGTGCCTTGGGAAAGATGTAAAGGTTAATTTCATAACCCTTTCCCTCACAGGGAGATTAGAAAGGTACACAAGCAAGTGTGATACAAAATAGGACAAAAGTGTACAAGAAGAAGATGAACAAAGACATTAGATTCAGATAAGGGGAGTGGTGAAGATCTTTATGAAAGAAGTGGAATTTATGTGTTCAGTCCCCTTTCCACAAGAGAGCAAAAAAAAAAAAATATGTTACGGTATATGTCTCAGACGAGTAAGGCTCATAAGAGGCTGAGTATGGGTGGTCTTTTTGTTGGGCTTAGAGTTTCTACTCCACTATGTCATCAACAAGGTCCTCAAACATTCACAAATGGAAAAGTAATGAACGATTATCCAAGGTGACTGAATGCTTTCTCTTACAGAAGGCTGTATATGATCATATTACTGAGACTGCCTGTATCAACCATATCAAGGAAACCCACAGACTCATACGGAGGTAATGTCAGCACACCATCTCCCTTGCCCTAGTCAAGGCAGAGACTTAGTTTCTGTATCTGCCAAACAGGAAAAATAATATTCATACCACCTACTGCACAGGTTAATTTGAAGGGATAAAATAACAGCTATAAAGGATTCTACAAGCTATAAAACAAAATTATTAATAACAATAATAACTGTAATTATTTGCATGACAATCTGCCTAGGTATATAGGACAGAGCACTGGACTTGGAGCTAGAAAGATCTGAGTTCAAATTCAGCCTAAGACATTTATGAACAGTATAATCCTAAGGTCACAACCTCTCTCATCCTCTGTAAAATGGGGGTAGTAACTCCTTACAGCGTTTTTGAGGATCAAATGAAATAATATATATAAAATACTTTCCCAACCTCAAAGCACTATACAAATGTTAGCTATTATTATTGTTGTCAATTGAGATAAATTGGTTATATCTAGGTCTTTTTCTTAAATAATGTTTTATTATAAACTTAGTCTCAACAAATACATGCAAAAAAGAAATAAAGAACTAACAAAAGAATAAGGAGAGAAATACTGAATGAAACCATAAGCTCCAGGAATTATTTATGTTTTGATAAAGAAAATACTGCACACTGCAACAAAATAACAAAAATAATTTCTCTATGCCCCCTTAACTGTTTTTTTGGTCTGGGACTTGGAAGGTTTTGGGGTTTTTATCCTATTATAGATAATGTATATGTCATTCTAATCTTTCTCTCTTTGTTCTGTTGAGGTCTGTGTTAGAATCTCATTCTCTCTGTAATAGTCAAGGTCTTTTACAGTCATTAGCAAGGTTTCACATAAGTTTTTTCACATCTTCATATTTTTCATACATACATACATATGTGTATTATATATGTGTATGTATATACATACATATATGTGATATATATGTATATATAATCTTTCAGAAAACAATGGACATAGGCCACCTCCATTAAAGTCCTTACCCAAAGCCTCTTAAGGGCATGGGGCTGAAAAATCTAAAATTAAAGGTATCAATAAAAATTGTTTAAAATAAAAATAATTATGACATGCTGGCAGACCTCAATGTATTCACACATTCCCCAATCATAAACAACTAGAAAGGTTGTTTCCAGTTTTTCATTATTATAACAAAGCCCCTATAAATAGTTTTGTACAAATAGATCTTTTTATACCAGTCTATTACAGTCCTAGTAGTGGGTCAAAGAGCAATTACTTAGTAAAGAGATATGAACAGTTTTGCAATTCTTGTCGAACTCACAATTGCTCTTCCAAGAGATACCACCAATTTAATATGAAGGTTTTTTCCTCCCAAGTCCTCTCCTAACTCTATGACTCTATAGTTTCATTTTTATGGGGCATCTAAAGAACAAGGATGGATGTTTCACAAAACGCCATCCCACTCCATCAAAAAAAAATCTCCCCCCCAAATGCCAAGCTGTTTTCCCCTGGAAATACAATGTAATCTAAGTCACCTACTCATCCCCACCACCATCATTGTCCAGCAGCAGTATAGCACAGTAGTGCACTGGACTTTGGAGTCAGAAGACCTAGGACTGAGTTCTGACTCTGTCACTCTAGTGACATTAAACAAGTCACAACCTCATAAAATGTCTGTTTCCTCATTTGTTGTGAGGATATGGCAGCAAAAGAGATAATAAGCTTGAGAGCCCCCAGGCAAGGGCAAAAAAGGTCAAGGGCCTCAAGTTCATAAGGCATGAGGCTCACTTGAAGGAAATGAGCATGCTTAACCAGAAAAAGACTAAATGAAGGGTGTGAGAGAGGGAAAAGGTAGGGAGAAGAATGTCACAGCTGCCCAGAAGTAGACAGCATGTATAGCGAACAGAAAGCTAGACTTAGAGACTAGTGCTCAAACTCCATGTCAGATACTTGCTAGCTGTGTGACCCTAGAAAAATCACTTGACCTCTCTGAGCTTCAATTTCACAGAATCTGAGAATTTAAAAAAATCTAAGCAGTCATTTAGTCCAACTCATACACAAAAGGAATCCACATTATAACATACTTGACAAATGGTTATCCAACCTCTACCTAAAGAGCTAGGAGAGGAAACCCACCACATTTCCCCAGAAAACCATTTCATTTTTGGACAACTCAAATTGTTAGGAAGTTTTTCCTTGGGTCAAGCTTAAGTCTACCTCTTGTTAACTTCTACCCATTGCTCCTGGTTGTGTCCTCCAAGGCTATGTCTAAACAAAATAACTTTAATCCTTCCTCATCTGTAATATGGGAAAAATGAGCAACTATCTCACCAAGTCACTGTGAGGCCTAATAAATAAAATAAAGATATAAAATGTGTAAAAGTTTTTTTGCAACATATAAATATTATCTATTATTACTATCATCATTGTTACATATTCAAAGAGCTACCACATGGAACGTGTTCTTCATAACCCCAAAGAGCAAAACTTCAGAGTAATGAGTGACAGTTGAAAAGAGGCACACTAAGGCCTAGGTTCAAGTCCCATTCTGACACAGCCTGGCTATGTGAACCTGGGTAAGTCACATAATCTCCATAGGAAGTTCTCTAAGTTTGTAAGTTAAAGATAAAGTGCCAACAGCCATCGGTGGAAGGAGTTCCTTACCCAGGAGTTCTCTATACAAATGAAGTCAGAGGTCCAATCTCTATCCCTATAGTAAATATAAACTATAAGTACCATCGGTTGGCTGTAACCAAATATAACAAACTAATTTTAACATCAATGCAAGAAAAGTTTAATTGGGATCTTTTTCCCTTTTTTTCAGCTAATGCCCAGTATCAATAAGTCAGGGGCATTTACTGTTGAGATTTCTCCCTTCCACTGGTGAAGCCATCTCCAGTTGTCCTGATCTATATCTGGCCACAGTGAGGCTGGCAATTTTGCACAGCCCTGCCTCACTTAAATCCAATTCACTTGCATGTTGTAGCATCACCTTCCTGATGTCATGGTCCTCTTGAAAATTCAGGACAAACAACTTAACGACCTTCCACTGACACAATAGTTGAGTGAACTCCAGTTCTCCAAGTTAGAATTTCTCCAAGTGGAGAATTTCTCCAAGTGAGAATTTATCCTCCGAGTGGAAGTTTTAGTCCCCTAAATTTGATGACTCCTCCCTTTGTCCTCTAAAATAATTCCTCCCCTCAGGACAAAGCTCACTTTGCTCTTTGCTGCCTCTATTTCCAACTTCCCCAGGGCCGATTCTATTATTTCTGTGTCCTCAGCAGTGTTTGCCAAACCTCGTAATTTATTATCATCTACTGATTTCATTAACAGTGCTGTTTGCTCCCTCTTCCACTTGGTTAATGAAGACGTTAATAATACCAGACCTCACCCCAATGCCTTTGTGGTGTCATCAGACACCTCCCGCCTAGGGATGTAATGCCAGCCTTCGCTGACTCTGTCTCTCTACCACTAACCACTGTACTTCCTTGTGCTCTTATAAAACTAATTAATTAATTTCCAGTGTTAAAATTCATGAGGCGCTGTATCTAATGACTAAATCTGCAGCCTCCACTGAATTTCCTTTGGTTGCCTATTTTTTTATTCTGCTCACAAACATCATGAAATCTGTTTGAAAAGATTTCCCTGCTGCATACCTCCCACCCACTCTAGTCACCTATTGCTGATTAGGCTACAGTACCCAGATGCTTTCCACTAAATCCGTCCTGTTATTTTGCCTAAGTATTGATATCAAACTTCGTAAATAGGGCCAGTCCTCAGCAAATTCATGAAAGAAGGGAATAACTTGTGTTTAGCCCCCTTACTACTCTGAACCCCACATCTATAACTGCTCTTCTCCTGGGCCAAACTTCCTGCCCTTCACTAAGCTGCTTACTAAAATGTAATCTCCATGAAGACAGGCATTATTTATTAACTAAACTTTCTACTTCCTCCAGCACTGGGCCCAATGTTCAGCAATAAGGAGGCGCTTCCAATAAACATAAATTGAACTGCAACATGGTGTAGCAATAAGAGCAGTGCACTTGCAGTCAGAAGACCTAAGGTTTGAATACAGAGCATGCCTACTACCTGTTTGACTATGCCACTTCCTGACCTTGTCACATTAACTTCCTGATCTTCAAAATTAACAGGTCTGATTCTGGAAAGCAGTTTGGAATTTTTAAATGAAATGAAGGGTTTGGAATAGATAGCCTCTAAGGTCCCTTTCATCTCTTATTAGAGAATCCTATGATCTTAAGGAAAAGCTTCCCCCACAGAGAACTCTCCATGGTACTTAAGGAAATAAGACCTAAAAATGTCCTCAGAAGTGAATAGCTTCACTTTCAGAAACTCTCAAAGACAGATAACCCCTTCGTACTGCATCTCCTTCTGAAAATACTGTTTTCTTACTCCACCAATCTTCTTGAGTTTCTTCCACTGCTGCTTTGCAGCCTGTTTTCTTCAAGGGCACAATGAAGTTAAAAGCTCACTGCTAGATCTGGAGTGTTGCCTTACCCAAAGAGAAAGGGTAAGGGAGTGATCATAGAATCACATGACCTCAGAGTTAGAGTGGATCTCCAAGGTCATCTAGCCCAACCTGTACCTAAATAGGATGACATCCAGGACAAGTGGTCCTCCAATGTCTCCTTGGAGCCATCTAATAGCAGGGAGCCCACTACTTCCTGGAGTAGATCATTCTCCTCTGTGACTGGTTACAGAAATTCCATCTATCAAGCTAAAATCTGCCTCAATGAAATTTCCAACTATTTTCATTGAAAACATTTAAGCTCTGGGATTTAGGAAGACCAGAGTTCAAGGCCCACTTATACTGGCCATGTGAGACCTTGGTCACCCACTTAACTTCTCTCCACTCTAATGCAATTCTCTACCACTATAAACTGTAGAGAAGGGGCTGACCTGCCATAACACAGAGAATATCTCACTAGGAGCTCCCTTGCACTGATGATTCACAGGTCTAGTTTAAAAAAAAGTTCCTCAGTTAACCAGAGACTATAGTTTTGTTACTCAGTAACTGTTGTCCTGGAGTGGCAATGTAGCATCCTCTTAGCATCTTAGAGGTGTACTCAGAAAACCTGGATTTGAATCCTAGCTCTGACTCACTACTAGCTGGATTAACTTGAGAAAGTCACCAATCTCTCAACCTCAGTTTTGTCACAACTCCCTAGACCATCTTCTATGTCTGTTTTGACATCAACAGCTAGCAAGTAGAGGTACTGAGACTAAAACCAAAGTCTTCTGGAAGTTCACTATTCATACTACCTCATTTTTTGTGCCTCTTGGTGGTGAGAGATACTCATCTTCAGAAAGTATATTTGATTTTAACAAATGGATTTAAAAAAACAAAGAAATCCAAATCTACTGAAAAATGGGTAAGCAGTCCATGTAGATAATATGCCACTTTGGGTCAAAAATGAGGTATGACTCCAAAACAGTGAGAATGATTTTCTCCTGAGGGCTTGCCATCCACCTCTGAAAGCAATTGACAAGGAAGAATTCCCCAGATGTTCTAAGCAATGGCAGCAGAATGGAAATAAGTCATTGACCCCAAGGAGACTACTATGAAGGACAACATTCACCTAGAAAGGTGTATTAAGTGCACCCAATTAATGAATGAATAAGAAAAAATTTAAATGCATACAATGTACAAGAGATTGTGCTAAGCACTAAGGAAACAAATCCAAAGGTAAAATAATCTTCACTCTCAAGGAACTCATCCTCTAACTGATGGAGGAAATACATAAAAGAAAGTTTAGCTGCAGGGTATGCAGAAAATTCCACACGGTCTAAGGGTATATAGGTTAAAAGCACCATGACTGGCTCAGAGTAGGTGTTTAATTAGTGCCTATTCATTGATTTCATGGTCATACCTTGTGTATGAAGATACCTGAATTCTCTGAAGACTAACAAGCTGTATACAAATCTGTACCTATATATGTTTGTCCCTCTATCCTGGAAAGGACAGATTACAAGAGATATCAATGTATTGACAATTCTAGATGTGCTTTTTTGTTCTTCTCACCCCAGACACTGTACACTGGGAACCTCTCTCATTTGGCCCTGCCCTTTTGTTTCATGCTAGAGTTTCAAGCAGTCATATGATGATGCCAAAGGTCTGAGGCATGTGGTACTCATGTGGTGACTTATTGTGAAGCCTTACTGTCTCCATTCAAGGCACACAAATAGTTCTGCCTGTTTTCATATGTAAATCATAGCAGGTATACATTCCAGTCTTGGATTTTTGCCTTGAGTCCATACATGCCTTATTACTTTTCAACATCACCTCATTTCTTTGACTTGCCATATAAGTTACTGTTCAAAAAGAACCATTTTCTTTGAAGGGTTCATGTTATTTTGAAACTTTATAACAGTTTCCAGCATCAGATTGTCAGTATTCAAGGTCTTATTTTCATTCTAACAGCCAACACCTATCCATTTAGTCTTTATAATCTCCTCTGATCCACTGTTTCTTTACTCCTCCTCCTCATTAAGGTAATCTTTTCAATCCTTGTACAATTCACTGTGCCTGCTGACTGTAAGAGCTAGAAGGGACCTCAAAAATTAAGTCCAATCATTACTTGAGAGTATGGATCTCCTCTACATCATCCAATTCTCCACTTAAAAATCTCTTCTCATTTTTAAAAAATTAAGAACATGTATGCCCTCCTCCAGTCACACAGCACCCCTCTTGGTCTCAATGGCTTTTCAAAGATTACTTACAATAGCTAAGTCATCCTACCTATTAATTGTTTAGGTTGTAGTTCAGACCAGGTGATTTGAACTCATGGAGCGCTGATCTATAAAGTCTCTTCCAGCATCAAATCCTATGACTCTAGGAAACTGAGGACCAGCAAAGGAAAATGACTCATAAAATGTCAGAGCTAACATGAACCATAAAACATAAAGAATTAACACTGAAAAGGACCCCAAAAAGCACCTAATCCAACATCCACTTTACAAATCAAAACACTTGCCATACAGACTGGTAGTTACTGATGTCTTCCTACTTGCTTTTTCTCAATCATTCTAAGCTCCCTTCTGTTACAAAAGGACACAGGTAAGAATGGCACCATAAATGAATGGGTTGGGATCCACAACAAAGGAAAGAGTCCCCACATTACTGAGATCATGGATCAATCTAAAAAAGACTACCACCTAATATCTTTTTATTTTAATTCAATTCAACAAGTATTTATTAATAAGCACCTACTATATGCAAAGCACTGTGCTATGTTTAAGAGGACTTTTGGTCCATTTATCTTCTGACCTAGCATGAGGATGTGATATAAATAAACCTACAATGTCATTAACCATCCAAGACAATGCTTGGGTTTCCCTACAGTCTTTACTCTAGCCAAAAGTTAGGGAGACTCTGTTTCAGAACACAAAAGGAATGGGACAGTCACTACTCTGCATCCCCGAGAGTGGAGCCAATAATAAGACCTTTACAGAACAGACTTTATGGATCAGACATTCACCTGAGTGTCACCAGTACCAGCCGTGACATCACTGTCCTCCACTCATCCTTTTAAAAATGTTTTTTTCAATATTTAAAGTAATTTTATGCTTTATTTTAGCTTGCCAGCTGGGAAATTTGTTTATAATTTCCAAAGCATGCCCCCATCCTTATTTTGGGGGGTCCAAAAGTTTTTCAACAACCTCTAATTATCCACATTTCTTGTCTCATTGTTTCTTGTTAGGAACAGATTTGAACAAACTGTTAAGCCAAAACTCTGCATTATAAATGAGTATATTCAAAGAATTTAGAACTGGAATAGATTTGACAGAAAATCTAGCGTAACTTTTTCATTTTACCAAAAAGTAAGGCTGAAATTAGGTAATGACTTATCCAAAGTCAAATAAGAACAGGGATTCAAACCCTGATGTTCTGAATTTGCTCTTTCTATAGCACCATGCTACAGAAATGTGTTCTCTCACTTAAGTTCCATAGACTATGTTTCTTTCTGTGTGACTTTTTAATTCTTGCCTTCTGTCCCTGGGTCTAGTGAAATGAACCCAAGATATTGATAATCAGCAGGCAGCCAGGGCAGCTAGCTGGCGCAGTGGATAGAGCACTGGGCTGGAAATCAGCAGCCTCCATTTTAGGATTTTGAAGAGTCTCACCTTTAGATTCAATTCACTTCAACAAGCATTTATTAAGTGCCTACTATGTGTTAACTACTCACTATGGGTAAGTATATGTAAGACTATATGTATTAAGTGCCTACATGTGCTAGACGCTAGAGATAAAAAACCAAAAAATTAAATAGTCCCTACCTTTAAGTTACTTTACTTGGGAAAAGCACCATGTCTACAGATAAGCAAATACAAAATAAATAAATGAATATATAGCAAAAAAAAAATGCAATTATGGAAAAGGAAAGAAAGCCCTTACTGGGAGAAAGGCCTTGTGTAACAAGCGATAAAATGGCACCTATTATAGCCTTTCCCCTTCACTGTTCTCAACCAGTAAGGAAAAAAAATTCTGCTATGGTATATCTCTGAATATAAACAAATAGGACACAAGCACATTGTCTCATTGTTCAGCTTGAACTAAAGCACATGCCAGAGGCCCTTAACTTGGTTTTCCCCTGGTCCAGTCACCTGATTCTTTAAACTTATTCTGGTAGCTAATCACTCACTCACTCCTTCCAACTTTAGCTCAGAAACAGGAATCAAATCAATACTACCATTTCATTCATTTGAATTCAATCACCATTTTTCTATGAGACTAATTGTCATTCCTTCTCCAAGACCAAGAAGAATAGGTCTATTCCCTGAATTGGCCTCTATTTCTTGGGTACACAGTCCAAACCCTCCCCTGAGCAAAGCTCTCTTGACTCCCCTTCTCTATCCTCTAGTGACTTCTTAAGGATACTCCCTACAACCCTGCAACCCAGTTCACTTATGTGTCCTTTAAATTCCTGCCTTTTAGAACTTCCAGTGGCTCTGGTGAGATTTCCTTTTCTCCTCCCAGATCATCAACTCTAAGGATTTCAATAGCTCAAGATTCTCCTTGATATTCAGGACTTTCTATCAATGGGCATTATCATTTTTAAAGTCTACTCTGTAAGATTTTATCTTATATTTAGTGGGAATTACAATATACAATCATGGGAATTGATTTATAGTTACAGGTTATGCTAAATAGTCCACAAGGTCCCTTCCAAGTCTACAATTCTCTGATTTAAATCCATGTTGATGCTACTTCCCTCAAGCAATATTTCTATGCTTTAGCAGACAGTCTTCATGAGTTTCTGTGCCCTATCCTGCCCTTCACATCATCACCTTCTAGTGAAAAGCCTCTCTGAAAAGGGCTTGGCTGGTCCAACAGGTTAGACACAAAACACTTCCAATGTGACAGGAATTGACAAAGATTGGGATCCACTGGCATAGTTTTCAAGAACGCAAGGCCGTGTCCACAGAATGAAGAGGCAAATGAAGAGAGATTTTAAACAAAGTTCTTATACCAAGGAGTTGTCTATGTGTCTTATCCCTGCAGTAGATGGTAAACTCCATGAAGACAAGGACTGAATCACCTATACTTTATATCTCCCCCAACAGCAGGCAGAGTGTCTGGACTTTGTTGAATTTAGTAGAAAGCAAAATGTTACTGGACAGAGGGTAGGAAAGGATAGTTTTAACCTTTCAAAGGTGGACTAGTATTAGAGGTAGCTAGGTGGAGCAGTGGATAGGGTGCTGGCCTTGGACATAGAAAGACCTGTCTCAGACACTTACTAGCGATATGACTCTGGGCCAATCACTTAATCTTTCTAAGCCTCGGTTTCCTTCTCTGTAAAATGGAGATAATAATAGCACCCACCTTACAGAGTTGTGAAGATTAAGCGAGACAACATATATAAAGTGCTTTACAAAGTCTAAATCTTCATATAAATGTTAGTTATTATTGTCCATTATTTCTCCCAAATGTGTCCAGTCAGAACAGTGCTGTTGAGGAGAGATACACATTGTCTCCTATAGACACTACTACAAAATATGTGTACAAAAGAATTTTAATTATCAGCCATACTGAATTTATCAGTAATTTCAGATCCCTCTATATCTATTATCTGAGCTGCTTTTGCTCTAGCATTGCCCTCTCTAGATATGATTTTTTAAAAGTCCTTATTTTCTCTAATTGCTTTTGCTAGTATGAAATCATTACAATTTTCCAGTTACTCCATATTTCCCCTGAAAGATTTAACTTTACACAATCCTGCTTTGTTTCTCTCATTTCCACGATCCAAATCAGGCCATTAGCTACACACAACCCTCTCTTTGTTTTCTTCCCAGTCCACAGCTTTGCAATTAAGCTAGCACCTCCAAAGCACCCCCAAGATTCAGTGGCATCACAAGGGACCTTATAGAACAGATATGAAAAATACTTACGCTTCTTATAATCAAAGAAATTATGGCTCAAGTAGAAGCATGATGAAAAAATATGCAATTATAGGCAAATTTCTTCATCTGTGCATGTGAAAGTATGTGTGTGGATGTAGAGAAATTATTGATTTTTCTTTTTTAAGTAAATGGGATGAGGTTTTCTGGTTGTACAATGTTAGAATTAAATGGGAATCCTCATCTCATTCCACTTAATCTGTTTGACTTTGATTCAGTTGTTTCTTATACTCTTGCCTTTGTCCACACGTTGGGTTATTAATACTTCTATTCAGTGTTCCATATTCACTAGGCTTTCTTAATCCAGTTTACTTTTTTGAAGCTTAATACCCTTACAGAGGCACAGTCTGTGAAATTATCTTTTACAATGCTGAATTCAAGCAGTTTAGAGTTATCAGTCAATTACTTCCAACAGCCAGCAATATGTTTGGTACCATTTTTCTGCCTAAATCTTACTTCTTGGATCATAAAGTCTTAGGCTCTGCTTGTCCTAGGGTACCTGTTGAAGCTGCATATTTGGATGTGCATGTGGTCCCAGGACAGAGTGTTAGGATAGGATGAATCTAACAAGATGAAATTTAGTAGGAATGACTAATCCTGCATTTTGAGTCAGAAAAATCAACTCTACAAGTACAAGATAGAGGAAGTGTAGCTAGAAAAAGACCTCTGCATTTCAGATGACTGAAAGCTCAATATGGGTCAACAACGTTTTACCTGGCTGCCAAAAAAGTGAATCCATGCAAGACTAGAGTCCAGGGTTGCAAGCCTGGTGTCCAGAACAATGGATGTAATAGTTCCACTATCTTCTGTTCTGGCCAGACATTTGGAATGTGGTATTTGAGTACTACATTATAGGAGGGATAATGACAAAAAGTCATCCTCTAATGCTTTCATTGTGGCATAGAGATTATTCTAGGTTCTCATGGGCTATGCCAGTGGATAGCAAGCTCTAGATAGGCCCTGCTATTCAGGAAAGGAATTAAGGGTGGTCTAGGTTTAAAAAAATAATATCCTAGTCAAATCCAGAGAGATTGCTCCCCACAAGCAGGTTGGCTACTAGGTGATGATGGCCATAAAGAATCACAAAACAAAGAAAAATATAAAATAACATTCAGGCTTACATAGCTCACTCTGTCTTCCAAAGTGATGGCAGCAATAAAATGGAGTAGAGAATTCTAAGAATCACAAGTTTTTATACCATCAATAAACATTAATTTAATTATGGGTAATCTAAATGAGACCTTGTCCATCACCTTGTTAGACAAATGGAATAACTGAACTACATAACTACTGGCTCCTTTCAAGAGATGGAACTTGAGGACAAAGCTGTTGGAGATAAATAAAGGGCCATCTCATTATTTGGGGTTCTCCTCTAAAGGGGACATAAAAAGGATAGCTTCATGGTGCATTCAACAATAAGAAACTTCATTCCATGGGATGCTTGATCCTCTTGCTTTGAAGTGCACTTGCTGGGCATAAGCAAAAAGACCACCATGGAAATATCTGTAACTTATTCACCAGCAGATACAGAATTTGAAGAAGGAAAAAACTGGCTGCCACAGTTTAACAAGGACATTGATTGACTAGAGAATGTCTAAACCTTTCACATTTGCCATCAGATAAAACTATCCATAACAGAAAGATTTTTTTCATTAAGTTTTAATAGCTACTAAATTTCCATTCAAGTTCAAACAATGGAAAACCTTCCATTAGACTTAGAAAATACAATTAGCTTGATAAGTCACATGATGCCATAGAGATGGAATCTGGAATCCCCCAAACTAAGACTAAAATACCTTGATACTCAGTGAAGCATCATGGGAAGACCACCAGATTTAGAGTTAAAAGACCTAAGTTCTAAACTTGGTTCAGCTCCTGTGACTCTGGGCAAATCCCTTTATTTCTCTGATCTTCAGATTTCTCATCAGTAAAATGTGGAATTGGATTAGATTGCCTCTAAAATCTCTTCAGATACTAGGGCACAGCAGCAGGCTAGATCTTGAAAAGACCAAGAGTACTTAGAGTGGTGCATTAGCAGATCAGATGGCAGTGCCAGGAAGTGTGGAAGTCATAATGTCAGATAATATGATAAGACCTAGAGGCCTTCCAGATAGATGCAGGGCAAATGGTTAGAACTGAGGGTCTTCCATCTTATTGGAACCAGTGTAAGCAGCCAAGGATGGTATATGAATGGCCAAAGGATAGGAAAAGCAGGTACAAGGGAAGGGCAAAGGCCATTCCCCACTAGCACCTCTTCCCACATGGCTGAAGACAACAACACACAAGCAGGGGTGTAAAAAACATCAGCAAGAAAGTACAGGACAGACAAAGGAAGTGGCCTGTTCACAAATTGAAGCAAGTGACAGGTCAGATGCTGCACTGATACCTGAGGAATACAGAAGATATGAAAAATGGCCTCATGACATAAGGGCCAACGTGGGTATGCATATTCACCATGATTTTGGGTTTAAAAACAGTCAGAATTGTTTGTCCTATATGTCTTTAATGGACAAAGGAATTCTGTAGAATAAGCCACCATGCTGACGTGGTGGTACCAATAGACCTAAAAACGACGTCATGTAAATTCTTTCAACTCTGTCAGGGAATAGATGAGGGAATTGGAGTCCAGAGTGACCACAGAAGTTAACTAATCTATAGACCTTATTTAACAGAGAAGGAAACCAAGGCCCAAAAAAGGTTGAGTAACTTGTCCATGTTTACACAGATAGTAACAGAGTTAGGGTATGAGTCTGTTTCCTCAGCCTCAAAAATCTTATACTATTTTAAATACATCAGTCTTCCCAAATGGAAGGAGACCAAGGTGAAAGAGATCCCAAATACACCATGGCAGAGGCAAAAGAGCAAAAATTTATCTATACTTAAATATACTCTGAGATTTTAGTCAATATTACAAGCACATCAAATATATATGTGTGTATACATGTATGTATATATGTATGTATACAGAGGAGGGAGAGAGGGAAAGAAGAGAGGAGAGAAGGGGAGAGAGAGGAGAAGGAGAAGGGGGAGAGAGGAGAGAGAAAATGAGAGAGAGAAAAAGAGAGGGAGAAATAAAGAGATCCACCTTTATATAAGGCTTCATACTTTTCAGAACATATATTACTTTACTTCATATAAAAGATATCACCAGAAAACAAGAAGAATTTTAAATATACTAAACTTCTCTGCAAATAAGTGCTGCCCTTCAAAAGTAGTTCCGTTAGGATGCCATGTACCTGGTCTAGTGATGCTGCCAATGATCAGAGAATCTAGGAAACTCCTCTTTGTGGAAATTGCCTTCAGAATCAGTTAGCAAGCTCCAGGAGAAAATCAGTCTCGTTACTGTAAAGTCATACCTCATCCTTTACCAAGAGTAGCATTTCCCAGCGTGATCACCCACCTTGTTCAGACTTTATTCTGAACATCTTTTAGCCATTTCTTAAAGTCAAATCCACCTTCAGAGGAGATAGAAGAGATTCAAACAAACATAACATTGAGGTACAATGGGGAAAAATGTTTTGAAGGACAGGGGCCAGAAGGCATGGGCTTCTATAAACTGTTGAACATCACAAACACCTTATGAGGTAGTCAGGAAAGGGATGAGAAAACAGAGGCTTAGAGAGATTAAGTGACATGCCCTAGGTCATCCAGCCATGAAGTAACAAAGTTGGGATTTTAACTCTGGTTTTCCCAAGTCCAAGTCCTGGTTTCTTTCTGGATACCACACAGCCTTTTCAAGATTGAAGCACTGTCTAACAAAATACCAGTCTCTGGCTAACTGAGTAATACCAAAGGGCTTAGATGAGTTAAATAAAAATAAGGCCCTTAGTTTCAATTCACATTTATCCTTTAGTGTCTGACCAAATGTTTTTGTGTTGCTCAGGAGTGAAAGGCACTTTATTAAGCAACTGGGAGGATATTACAGAAGTGACAGCCATTCCAGTCTCTTTGCCCCTGACCTATTCCCCTCAATAATTTTCTTTCTTTCTCTCTAGTTGTCTCTAAGACAAGTGGGTCCAATTTTTATCTTCCCTATGACTTCCCTCCCTTTATCTTTCCATAGAAGCTTCAATACATTACATTTATCTAATGTAAAGTCAAATGATCTTCCAGTTTTTGCTCCCAGTACCATGTGAAGGACCATCAGGGTTGCTAACTTAATCCTAGGTTAAAGTCTTTAGCACATTTTCTAAAATAAAAAATAAAAGCATATGGGCTTGCTTGCAGAACTCAGTCATTTGAGGATTTTTTTTTGAGAGGCTGGTCATAGATTCTTCATGAATCTTCAGGGAAGGAGGGAAAATACCAATACCTACATGCATACCAGGTTGGTAGAGAGTTAGTTCCCAAACAAAATGGGAACCATCTCCAAGGCATATAGGGTAGCAAAAATCTACATTGTGGAAAAAAAATGAGGTCAGTTGCAAATTTCCATTCAACCATAATCCTCTTTCCTATTTTGTGTCCTTGCACACAAATAAATTCCTGCCATTAGGCCTGATGCCTTTACCAAGATAATAATAATCTCTTATACTTCTACAATGCCTTAGAGTTTACATAGCATCATAAACACATTATCTCATTTGATCCTCAGAACAATCCAAAAGGTGGTATTATAGATGGATTGTTAAAGCTGGAAGAGAACTTTAGACCATATCTAGTCCAAGCCTTCTCATTTTAAAGATGAAGAAATCAAAATCCAAAGAGGATAAATGACTTTCCCATGATCTCTCAGCTAGCTAGTCAGTGGCAGAGCTGAACCTTGAACTCAAATTTCCTGACTTTTCATCCTAACTGGACTTCCTAACCATTTGGGCTGTCCAAATATTGAAGAGCTGCCTCAGGAAGCAGTAAGTCTCTCATCACTAGAGGTCTTCAAATGAAAGTCAGATAAACACTTTTGGGGAATGTTGCATAAAAATCAATCCAATCATCAAAAAGCACTTATTAAGCCCCTACTGTGTACCCCCTTTAAAGGTAACCCTCATGTACCAAAGAACCATGTTTTGTATAATGGTTGGACTTAAATGGCCTCTGAAATTCTGTCCAACTCAGGCAACCAAAAAAAAAAAACCTACAGAGAATTAACCTTCAAGAATCAAAAAAAAAAAAAAAACAGTAGAAGAAAGAGGAACAGAGATTAAAGAGGCTAAATGGATAAGAGTGGACTACCAGAGTGGACAGAAATATATAATGAATCTCTACAAGGTGGTATTATGAGAATTCCAACATAAAACTAGAATAACTCTCCCTATGATCCCTCAATTCACAATGTGCCTAATTGTAGCTGTCAATTACTTCTACCATTCTGTAGAAACTCTTATAACAAATAGCCCCTTGTCAGTGACTTAAAACCCCTGTCATTGTTCAGTGACTTGCATTGCATAAAGTAACAGAGACTGTTGATTAAGAATCATTTGTCAAGACTGTATTCTAAAATCCATTATTGGGGTCTCACTTTATAATTCCCCCAATAGTTACTGGTAATGAAACTTTAAAAAATTCAAATAATATTTAAATCTTACACATCCTTCAAGGCCCAGATCCCAGGCCACTTCCTCCATGAAGTCTTCCTGATTTTCCCACTCCATCCCCAACCTGAAGTCATGGACCTCACACAGCCTTTTGTTTTTACCACTCTCATTTACTTAGTCATTACAATTCTTTGTTGAGGCACTGGGACACAGAGACTATCACACTAGGATCAGAATCAAGAAAAACTTTGGTTCCCACTGAGCTCACTATACTTCCTCCTAAACCCTACCCACCTCCTTAACTTCCGTATTATTGTCGAAGGCTACACCGGGATCTCAGGCCCTCAGGTTTGCATCCTAGGTGTCATCCTTTACTCACTATCTCTCAACTGTCAAGGTCTGTCCATGTCACCTCTGTAGCATCTCTCCTCTGACACTGCCCCACTGCGGGCCTTCATCATCATCTGATGCCTGGACTTTTCAATAGCCTGCTGATGAATTTGTCTGCCTAGTGAGTCTTTCCCCACTCCAATCAATTCTCCATTTTGCCACCAAAGTGATTTTCCTAAAGTGTAGGCCTGACTATGTCAAATCTCCATACACATCCACTCAATAAATTCCAGTGGCTCCCTATTGCCTCCAGGATCAAATTTAAAATCTTGTTCAGCATTCGAAGTCCTTTACAACCCAGCCTCCTCTTACCTTTCCAGTCTTCTTCCACGTTACTCTGCAACATATAGTCTTACAACTCGCAACAACGACCTCCTGGCTGCTCCATGAACAGGACACTCCATCTTTCAACTCCAGAAATGTTCTGGCTGTCCTCCATTTGTGGAAGGCTCTCTCTCTTCTCTGATTCCTGGCCTCCCTGGCCTCCTGGAAGTTTCAACTAAAATCCTGTCTTCTATAGGAAGCTTTCATCAGTCCCTCTTAATTCTAGGACTTTCCCTCTTTTAATTATTTCTTAACTATCCTGTATATAGCTTTGTGGTACATATTAGTTTGTTGTCTCCTACATGAGACCACGAGCTCCTTGAAGCAGAGAATGTCTTTTGTCTCTCTTTGTATCTCCAGCATTTAGCATAGTGTGGCACATATAAGATGCTTAATAAATGTTTATTGACTGATCTGTGACACTTATTAGCTCTGTGACCCTGGAAAAGTCACTCAACTGTGTGTCTCAGATAATTCACTAAGGTTTACACCCTAAATCAAATAATGAGGTAGCTAGTTGGCACAGTGGATAGAGTACTGACCCTGGAGTTAGGAAGACCTGAGTTCAAATTCAGCCTCAGATACTTATTAGCTGTGTGGTCTTGGGGAAATCACTTAACATACATTTGCCACAATTTCCTCAACTGTAAAATGCAGATAATAATAGCACCTACCTCTCAGGGTTGTTATGAAGATCAAATGAGATAATATTTGTAAAGCTCTTAACACAGTGCCTGGCACATAGTAGGTATCATATAAATGCTACTTAATATTATTACTGGATAGATTAGAGTCTGCATAGGTGGCAGTTTTGACAAGAAGTATTCCCCAAGTGGACGGATCCTCAAGCATATTAGAGTTATCTGCAAGATTTTCCTCTGCCTCCAACTAAGTGGTAAGCTACATAAGGGCAGGAGGTGTGTCTCATTTATTTTTGTATAGCCAGTACCTAGCATGAGACCCTACACAAAATTAACACTTGATAAATACTAGGTGAATTATAACCTGACTACATGTGCGCTTCTGAGAATGGGAGTTGAGCTGTAACTCTCAATAAATGGACATATACTAGAGAAAGACCATTTTTTGAATAAACCACCTGTTTCCTCCCCATGTTGTTTTTCTTTTTTCACCAAACTTCCTATATTTTTCTTGAGATTACAACATAATCCCCACTGACATACTAAATATTACTTTTCTGCACTGAGTGGCTGATGCTGAGACAATAAATCAGTTTGAGTTAACATGATATGCCAAGTAGCTCAGCAAAGCCAAATATTTGACGAAAGACACACAAACTGAAATTTAGCAAGTCAGGGACAGTCTGGGAATTAGTGCCCTGAATAACAACCATCCTGAGTATAAAAGGAACAATATATAAGGAGTCAGCACCTGTCATTTTAAGGCGGGATAGAGGGGAGATAAATCCAAAATCAAAAGAAACCAAGCTTACTCAGTAAGAAATACCCTGGAACAGCTCAGTGAGTGGTCAAGCATGCAGGCTTCTGTTCATATCACCAAAAAAATAAAATAAAATAAAGCCTTACCCCCCACCAATGTTGGATTGAAAAACACATGGAGCATTTTTCTCACTTGGGATGGAGAAACAAATTGGTTGCAAATGAAAAGAGAGTGGCTGGCTTCACAACTGATTCACAAACAATCCCCAGCCCTGGGTAACCCCCAACATCTAGCTCCCTGCTCAATCTGCTGGGCATAGCTAAAGAAAATCCTGAAATGGGGCCAGTTGGCTCCACTACAACTCCATGCCCTCTAACCTTGGTCCCTCAAGGCTGCTCAGGAACTCTGCCATTTACCTTACTATGATTCACTATCACACCCACCAACAATATCCCCCTCAAGGTTTTCACTTTTCTTCCCAAGGCCACAACTCTGCTCTTCCTCCTTACTCTCAGCAGATGCCCTGGACCTCACTTTATTAGGACATTTGACCAATCATTAGCTCCTTCAGCTCCTCTCCTCTACACCCCAAACCTCTCTCTCTTTACCCATTCTCTCTTCCACCCCTCTTGTCTTCTTTCCCAAAGTTAAACTCTCTACCTTTTACTTGATCATATCTCCTCCCTTCCTCTAGTACCTGGCTATACCTAACATCATATAACCTCCTTTCTCTTACATCTTTGATTTCTCCTTCTCCATTGGTTCCTTCCCCTTTTCCTACAAACATGTTCAGGTCTCCTTGATCCTTTGAAAGAAAAAAAAACTTCATTGACCCCATAATGTTCTCAAGTCACCATACATGCCCTTTCTGTCTTACTGACAAACTGTGAAAAAGTATCATCTGTATTTGCTGTCCCTTCATCTTCCTTCTAATCCATTCATTCCCATTTTGATCTACCACTTCCACCACTCTACTAAAATTGTTTTCCTGAAGGCAGCAAATGACTTCCAAATTGCCATGCCCAATATCTTTTCCTTAATCTTCTCTGACATTTCTGTAGGACCTGACACTTTTGGCCAGTCCCATTTTTGTAATACACTCTCCTCACTTTACTTCCATCATACTACATTATTCTGATTTTTCCACCTCTCTGACCACTTGTCTACAGCCCTTTATGGTTCTTATTTTCCTGGGCCCTAACTACAGGTATTCTCCAATATTGTGTCCTCGGATAAATCTCCACTTTTCTCTCAACCTCATCTCCTTTGAGAACTCATCCATTCCCATACTTTCAACTACACCCTCTAAACATAACTTCCAATCTACCCATAATCACGGAATTTGAAACTTGGAAGAGAATTCAGCCACCATCTACTCCAACCTATGCACAAAAGGAATCCTCACTATAACATACTCCAACCTCTTTTTGCAGACCTCAGAACTGGGGGAACCTAATTCTCAAGGCATCTCATTCCATTTTTTAATGACTCCTGACCCAAACTCTCTCTTGAGCTACAGATCTGAATTCCTAACAGCCTCTGCAGGGTATCTCCGAAAGATTTCCTATAGCACTTCAAATCCTAATGTATTTAAAACCAAACTCAACATTACCCCAATCTTGTTTTTACAACTTCTCTGTTTCTGTTACCACTACCACCACTCTGCCAGTTACCAAGGCTTCAAGCCTTGGAGTCACCTTTGTCTTTTCTTTTTCCTTCACATCCATTAGACTGTGAGCCTACTATGGGCAGGGGCTGTCTTTTTATCTTCCTGTATATCTCCAGAGCTTAGCATAGTGCCTGACACATAGTAGGTGCTGAACAAATGCTTGTGGACTGACATTCCGCAGGCACTCAGTTGCTAAGTCCAGTTAGGGCTAAAGGATGCCTTTCCCAATACCCCTTAATTCTTATGCCTTTCCTCTGTTTATTATCTCCAACTTATCCTGCATACAACTTGTTTGTAGATAGTTATTTGTTGTCTCTCCCATTAGACAGTGAGCTCCTTGAGAACAAGGACTCTTTTTTTTTTTAACCTTCTTAGTATCCCAGGGCATAGCACAGTGCCTGGTATAGAGTGATTATTAAATTTTTTCTGATTGACTACCTCCATAATTTCTTTCAAATGCATTTTTGCGTTTATTTCTATTGCTTTCACCCAAATGCAGGACTTCATTACCCATGAATTAAACTAATGTCATAACCTAAATGGTCTATCTGTCCTGCACACCACTGCCTCCCATTTTGTCTCAGAAATCCTTGTATTTTTACTTGTAAATACCTCTGTTCACCACCTAAATTCAAGAAGCACCATCATCCAAAAGGAAATTCTACATTCAGCGACCAAAGACCAAATAAATATGATCAACAGTTGGCTAGAAAGCAAGAAGAGACTAAGAACACATCAAGCACAAGATCAGAGTGGCCAAAGCTAAAATTTCTTATCAGTTAATGTATCACTGATCAAGATAGTTAGCTTAACCTACAGAAACCAGGTTAAGTGATATCCTGATACTGGTGATATAAATCCATCCAACCATTTCAAAACTACAGGTTCTTGTAACAGCAACTATGTTATTTTGTAGGTGTGAAAGAAATAGAACTGTTACCAAAAAAAAAAATTTCATCTGCAGGGATTTAAGATCCCATCCCTTTCTTACTTTGGCTATGAATTGGTCTGCTTCCCCTGGGATATATCCCTGCAAGATTGATCCAGTGACACATATTTTGTCTATATCTTTCTGGAAATGTAAGGACCTCTGAGTGGGGGCTACACTAATCAGTGAGAAAGAACTTCTATGATTCCCCTCATAAAAGCATCATCTGCTCCCTGTAGGAGTTGATCAAAAATATTCCTTTAAATTGGTAGTTCCTGAATTTTAAAACAAAATATGAGAAAGACAACACAGGGTCACAGAGAGAATGCTGACCTCAGAGTCAGAAAATTACCTAAGCTTAAGTCACTTAATCTTTCAAAGCCTTAGGCAACTCTCTAAGATCATAACTCACAGAGCCAATGCCGATTTGCATTGGTAGAGAGAGATTCCTTATGCGGAGTTCTCTGTGCTATTGGTTCTCTAAATTTTCCATAGTGGTAAAACTCTTCAGTATAAACACAACTTTGGCAGAATTCTTATAATATCTTCAAAAAACTATTATAAGTTTCATCTAAGTCAATCAATAAATATTTATCAAGCACCTACTATGTGCCAGGCACTATGCTAAGGGCTCAACAACAAACAAGTTGTTACATGATTCCTTGAAGTACAATTTAAGACACACTGCTTTATGCCAATGAAATCATAAATTTGCTGCCCTCCCCCCAAAAAAGAAAAAGACAAAAAAGTTTTTATTAATTTTCTCCAAGGAAAAAATCAATTATAATTTGAAACACATCATTTTGCCTTTGTGGATCTCAGTTTCTTCATCTGTAAAATAAGGGATTTGAGCCAGATGATCTCTAAGGTCCCTTCCAGCCCTAATACTGTAGAATTCTACGGAATTGTATTTCATGTAAACCCAACATTCCTTTAAAGAAAGTATGGTCTTGGCTGAATGTTTACTTCTTGCCTGCTCCATCACTTCCAAGCTAAGACTGGTTATTTTTGGAGGCCAGATTATGGAATTCAGGAACCATTTTTTTTCCTTAGGAGGAAAATGTCTAATGCAAAATAACTCTGAAGGTTCAGTCACTGTGATCCAGTACAGTTAGTGCACCGCAAAATTCAACCAGGTCGGCTGCTTTCTCATAAGCAAGAAAAACAAGTCAGCAAAAATGAGAAAATGAGCCTGGTTTCACTTTCACCTTTGAGATTGCAAACCACAAATACACCCTGAGCTGAAGGAATCTTTAAAGCCTCCCAGGTAAATGAAGGATGTTGAGAAACATGCTAGTGTAATATTCTTAACTCCTCCAAGACTAATTAATACTGAAATGCGGCTGGGGAAAAGAAGGGGGAGAAGAACCCTCCTGATTCATGTTCCTCTTGGAATGCATTGCTCTTTAATTGTTTTTCTCATGTAATTACATCTATTAGAGATGTAATTACAAATAACGCTTGTGTTTGATTTGTGCAATTGTACTTATGGTATGTAATTTTAAAGTCTTGTGCAACAACTAGCTTCTCCCTGGGACCCTTTTAAAAAGAAATGATTTATCATTTCCAAGGCACACTGTTATCTGTGCATTATATTTTAATAAAATGAAAATCAGTAAATATTTGTTGTTTCTTTTTACTTAAGGGGGATAAGCTTGGCTGTCACAAAAATTAACATTTATAGAGGCTGTGCCAGTCTCTATATGCACTTCCAAACATGGCTTCAACCTTATCTCAAGTCCTAGAGTCATTCCCATCAATAGCAAACATGAAGATTGCAGAGAAATATATAAAGGCTTGTGTGAATTGATGCAAAGTATTTCAGATTTGGGGGTTTGTTCTCCTGAACAACAAAAGTAAATTCAGAAATACCAGGAAAACAATGGTTGCAACAATATAAATAAAAAGAACAATAAAAGCAAACTGAACAATGTATAAAGACCCAGAGAAGAGATGAGGAAATGTGCATCCCTCCTTTCAGTGTGAAACTGGGAAAATGTAAGTGTAGAACCTTACACACAGTCAGACTTGATCTATGCCTCAGTCAGTCATGCTTAATTTTTTTTCCTCTGTTACAAAGAAAGCTTTATATAAAAGGTGTATCTAGAAACAAAAGCAATATAAAAACAAAAGGCACCAATACAATTATAAAAATAAATATAATTTAGCTATAGAAACAGTCTCTGTCCTCAACAACATTACAATCTAGGTAGACAGGATGTATATAGTACAACAAATAGACATCTTGGTTTAATGAAAAATGTGTCATAAGGAGGAGTCAGAAAACAGAGCTTGAGCTATAGCTCTGACACTTACTAGCTGTGTAGCTTTGGGGCAAGTTATTCCACTTCTCTGAACCTCAGTTTCCTCAGTCATAAAATGGGAATTTTTTTTAAACTGTCCTACCTACATCACAGGGATATTATGAAGATAAATAAGATAATGTCAGAGCCAGTTGGAGCTGAAGGACCATGGAAATCATCCACTCAATGCTCTTATTCTAGACATGAGATAACTGAGGTCTAGAAAGTTCGAATGAATTACACAAGATTAACAACTTAAACCAAGCTCTAGAACCCATGTCACAGAATTGTAGAATCCTAAGAGCTCTAAGAGATCACCTAGTAAGACCATCATCATTATCATCCAGCATTTATATGGTGCTTTAAGGTTTGGAGAGCATATTACATTTATCGAATTTGAACCATACAATGGACCTATGAAATAGGTGCTGTTGTTATCTCCATTTTACAGATGAGGAAACTGAGGATGAGAAGTTAACTGATTTGTCAAAGGCATACAGCTCATAAGTATCTATAGGAAGATAAGAACTCAGTCTTCCTGACTCCAAGCCATCACTCCATCCACTGGGCCAGGATGCCTATTAAGTAGGAATGCAGTAACCATTTCTTTAAAAATCACCGGCAAATGACTTGCCACTACTCCTCTTAACCTTTTCATCCCAATGCCTTGATGCTGTACTCAGCTCTTCCTCTTTAAATTCTATTTATCCTTCAAGGATCTGCTCAAGTGCACTCTTCCATAAAGACTTCCCTCAGGAGAGGATTCTGGGAAGATGGCAGAGTAGGCCAGAAAGTTCCAAGCTCTCAAGATTTTCCTCCACAAAAGAGATAAAACAGCACCTCAGGGCAAACATAGACCTGTAAAAATAAACAAGAGAAGGGGCAGAACAGGGGTCCTTCGTGGACAACTGGAAACTATCTGATGAAAAATACCAGGAAGTTTGGAAGCTACCTCTGCCCCCGCCACAGGAACTTTTACCCCTCAGACAGTGAGGGGACTTGAGCATCTGGGCTGGGGCAGATAGAGAGAACCTTTGCTGACAAGAAAGGTCAGACCCAGCTGTGCTAAGGAAATGCAGTGGGGGCAGGAAGAACCATCACACACCCCGTGAGTGCAAAGAAGTAGGGCAGAGACACTGCTGGCCATGGACACTTACAGGAGGCTGAAGGTCTTGGTTTAGGTTCAAGTTCAGAGAGGAGAACTGCAGTTGGATCTGAGGCCAGAGGTACTACCCCAGGTGGTGGTACCCAGAGGCATATCCCAGGACTAGACGTGATTACAAAAATTAAGCTATTAAAAAATGCACAGGCAAAGGAGAAAGAATCCAATCACAGAGAGTTACTGTGGGAATAGAGAAGATCGGGGTTCATCTTCAGAGCAGGATAGTGAAGCAAAGAAACCTTCTTCTACCCCAAAAAAGTAATGTCAAATGGTCACCTGCCCAAAAAGAATTTATAGAAGAACTTTAAAAAAGACTTTAGAAATCAAATGAGAGAGATTGAGGAAAAAATAAAAACAAAAATAATAAAAAAACACAAGAAAATTAGGAAAAGAAAGTCAACTAATTACAAAAGGAGATCCAGAATCTTAAGGAAGAAAATAACTCCTTGAAAATCAGAATTGGGCAAGGGGAAGCCAATGAAATTGTAAGAGACCAAGAAATAATAAAACAAAATATAAAGAATGAAAAAATAAAAGACAATGTGAAATGTTTCATAAGAAAAACAACTGATATGGAGAACAGTCAAGAAGAAAAAACATAAGAATAATCAGACTACCTAAAAGCTATGATCAGAAAAAGAATCTTGATACAAAAATACAAGAAATAATCAAAGAAAATTGTCCTGAAGCATTAGAACAAGAGAGGAAAGTAGAAACAGAAAATATCCACCAATCATCACCTGAAAGAGATCCTTCAAGGAAAACCCACAGGAATATTATAGTCAAATTCCAAACCCTCCAGCTCAAGGATACAAAATATTATTAGCAACAAGAAAAAAATTTACATATAACAGTGCCGTAATTAGAATCACACAAGAGCTAGCAGTGGCAACATTAAAAGACCACAGGTCTTGGAACACTATACATCAAAGAGCAAAAAAACTGGGGTTCTAGCTGAAAATATATCCAGCAAAGCTAAGCATAATCTTGAATGGAAAAAAATGGATATTTAATGAATTGTCAGACTTTCAGGACTTTGTTTTAAAAAAAAAACTAAACTTAATAGAAGGTTTGACATAAAGAGCCAAGAGAAACATAAATTACATACCAAACACCAATTACAATGAATTCAATAAGGCCAGACTGTTTACCTTTTATGTATGTAAAATGTAAAACTTATGTCTAAGATTGTTATTAGTAATTGGGTAGTCCATTAGAAAGACTGGGGTAGACCCGAGCATGATATGGCTTCAAAAAGTAAAATCGTTCAGAAACATATAAAAAGAGTAATTATCTTATACAAATGAGGTGCAAGAGGAAGAACTGATACAGAGGAATTAGATGGGGGAGGAGGGCTGTTAGCTCTGGAAACCTACTTTCATTGAGAATGGGTTCAAGAGGGAACAACACGTAAACATCTAGAAGAGTATAAAAGTTTTCTAAATTTAGAAAGAAATAAAAACACTAAGGGGATAGGGAGGAGGGAGTGAATGAGGGAGGGATCTTTAGAGGAGAGGGTGAGGGAATAGGTTAAAGAGGCATATAAAAGGGTGTTTAGATTTATGGGAATAGGAAGATAAGGGAGCCATCATGGAGGGGGAGTAGTTAAGTAATAAGAGGGCAATAAGAGTAATAGTGGGTAGAAGTAAAGTAGAGGAGTCAGGAGGGATGGGAAATAAGAGATATGCACAAACATAAAAAAGAATAGGAGTAGAATTTCTTAAAGTATATGTTTATTTATATATATATATATATATATATATATA
>NW_020954563.1:7714485-7714566 GCF_900497805.2 Vombatus ursinus
GGAGGGGGAAGGAAGAAGGGAAAAGAACAAAGTAAAAAGTACACAGCAGAGAACAAAAGAAAACCTACAAGGAAGCAAAGA
>NW_020954563.1:7714686-7720458 GCF_900497805.2 Vombatus ursinus
AAAGGTGGACAGCTTTCAACATAATGCATAGTATTTAATATACAGAATTTCTTGAAATGGAAATTTATTGCTATATATTTTGAATCCTCTCATGTTCTGCTGTGCACATAATGTTTTTTTTAAGTTTTAATATTTAAGTTTATAATATGTTTCTTTTTATTTTCTTATTATGTATTTAAGTTTTAGTATTCAAGTCTAAAATTAAAAATTTTTTTTAAAAAAAGACTTCCCTCATTCTCTCCTCAACCTCCACCAGCTGGACTCTCCTTTTCCCCCTCTTCTGAACTCTCAGAGTACTGTTTATACTGCTCATGGCACTCATTGCACTTTGCTGTGTATGTGTGTATAGGGCAAAGATAGCTTGCATCTAGTTCTCCACAGATATATACATATATGGGTCCCTAGATCCTGTACAAGCATTCATGGTAACAGTGCATAAATCTGGCATGAGATACCCTTTGTTCTACCCACTAGAAATTATAAAGAATACACGAAAGACTCACAGCCACTCAAACATTTGATAGATATCATTTGTCTCCCTGTTGTGAGTTTTGTTTTTCCCTTTCAGTCCTTCATACCATTGCATCCAGGGCCAACTCCAGTAGTCCTGATCTACATCTGGCCACTGGATGCAGATGGCTCTGGAGGAGAGAGTGAGGCTGGTGACTTTGCACAGCTCTCCCTCACTTAAATCCAATTCACTTCCAAGTCATGACATCTCCTTCCCAATATCATGGTCCTCTTTGAGAATGAAGGACAAACAATAATTACCATATATATGTGATCATCCATGTAGTTACATGTGGGTATGTGTGTGTATATACACATACCGTACATATTCAGATTGTCCTAAAAGTCTTGGTTTGGTTTTAAGCTTAAATCGTGTGTATGTATGTATGTACCTATTACTACTACTACTACTACTACCACCACTATCATCATCATCATCATCATCATCATTATTATTATTATGATGATGATGATGATGATGATGATGATGTCCCCTACTGGTCTCTAGGATTCACGAGTTCAGGGACCAGGTATTATTAATTTTTGTACCCAATACCATCCTCCACCTAGTACATAGCACAGAATTTTGGACACAGTTGTTCCTTAATAATGTTTATGGAATAAACAGTAATCATTTCCTGTGACATAGAGCTCAATAAATGAGGAAGCCCAGTTCCATTATTGGCTATCATTGTGGCCAAATATCTGAAGGGTTCATAGGATCATAGAATTAGAGTTCAAAGGGGTCTCTGAGGTTAACTACTCCAAACCCCTCATTTTACAGATAAGGAAACTTAGGCCCAAAGAGAGTAGGTGAATTGGCCAAGGTCACACAGTTACAGTTCTGGTACCAGAATTTGAACCCAGGCCCTCTAATTTCAAATCCAGTGCTCTTTCTACCAAACCACAAATGCTTTGCAATGTGATAGAGGGAATAGACTTCTTCTGTGCAGTTCCAAAAAACAGAATGAAGGTCAGAATAAAAAATAAAGCCACATGAAGGCAAAGTTTTTCAACAGGGTGGTCTTGAAAACGGATTGGTCTCCCTTCCTGGAGATCATCAAGAAAAGACAGAATTTTTGGTTCTAGTTTTTTTCCAGTTTCATCTGTCTGAGGGCAGAAAGTTCACCTAGAAAACATTGCAAGTCCTGATCCAGCTTCTTAATTCTAGGATAAGCTTTAGTGTCATCTTATCCACCCTTCTTATCCCTCCCCTTACTACCACTCCAGGTCTGGGTCTGTCAATGCAAACAATGCTCCCCAGGTAAAAATTTTGACATCTTCTAGTTTCCTGGAAGAGATCAGGCAATTAATTACCCTTGTGACCTCAAAAATCATATTTGAAATCAAATCTGCAGAACTGACAAGTTGGGGATATAAAAAATGGCTCTCCTCTCAGCCTCTTAATTACACACCATATATCAAACTTCTCCCAGGCTCTGAAAATGTCCCATTTAACATTCTGTACTTGGCATTTGGTTCTGAAACCTGCAATGGCTTATACCCTTCCTTGGAGGTTTTCTTACCTGAAGCATTTGCTTGGTTTTTTTTTCCTTTTACTCTTTGCCTCAGCTTCATGTCTCCTCCAGTTTCCTCTTGGCTTGTGTAGTGACTAAGAGGATTTAAAGGAATACTTACATAAATCTGGACACCTTTATTGCTTGAGGACTTGGGGAGGTTTACATATTTATTAAGTGCATTTCATAAGAGTATACCCACACACACACACACACACACACACACACACACAGAGGTACCAAAAAAAAAGTAACACTATGCCTCATGCCTCATGCTTCATTTTTAAATGGTCTCAGTGGCAGTCGATCATTACAAAACAGAAACACAAGAGGAGAAACAAAAAGAAAAAATGTGGGGTAATGTCAAGAACACTGGAATCAGGAGACCTGGGTTTGAATCACAGCATGACCAGTTACCAGGTAGGTGAACTTGAGCAAGTCATTTAACCTCCATAAGCATCTTTCTCTGTAAATGAGGATAGTATAATAATCTCTACTCTCTTTACCTCTCCAGGTTAATGTCAGGACCCAAATGAGATCATATCTACAAGAGTGTTTTCTGAACTATAAAGAACCATACAAATGTAATCTATTCTTACCAGAAAAAAAAATGTTATAGACCCCTTATCAAGGGAGAATATAAAGGAATAGAAACATGGATTGTGTTTCCAGAAAGGAACTAGGGGAGGGAGGAGGAGAGGGAAAGAATTTTCATACTTCCTGGTCATAAATCATGAAAATACCACTATATTAGAAGAATTACAATGACAGATAACCCAAAGGGCAGGGGGAAAGTCCATGGAGGATGTAAGCAGGAGGCATATTACCAGGGATGATTTGTACAAAGTGATATTAATAGGGAAAGGCCATGTATTAATAGGGAAAAGATATTAGGTCAGTCAAGTAGTAGCAGGTAGAACACAGAGATGACCCACCTGTTGCAGCAGTACCCACAAAATATTTTTTAAAGTGCTACCTGATCCCTGAACTTGACATGCCAACTTCTGGTGCCATGAAGTCATACAGATCATCGTCATTTCCTGAGATATGTTTCCCAAATGCAGTATTTATTAAGTACTTGTTATGTGCCCCAAGCACTGTGCTAAGTGATGGGGATACAAATGGAAATGGAAGATACTCCCTCATCTCAAGGAGTTCATATCCTAATGGGGAAACAGCATAGATGGAAGGTTTCAAATGCAAATCAGATTAAAAGGTTCTTGGAGGCAGCAGCAAAACCAATGGCAATACCTCTTTTTCAATGTCATTTCCACTGATAACATCATATCGATTTCTGAGGTTGAAGCATTTGACAATGCCGAGAATGTTAGTGGCAAGAACTTTCTTTTCTGTGTCTTAAATAGATTTGGTTGTAGCACTAGCAGGAGCAATTGCCAGGCTGTATCTCCACAGGGGTTCCTTCCCAAGAGGATGGCTGAGAGCACTGGACTGGAAGCAAAGTCCTATTCTGAAATTCATAATCCTCTTCTTCCTTCCAAACTCAGATCAGGTGTTACCTCCTCCCAGAAGCCTTCTCTAATCCTTTTAATTGAAAAGTAGTCTCTCCTTCACTGAGTTTTCCTAGAACCACTTTGTTTGCCTATCTCTTTTGCCCTCATCATATTTTACTTTGTATAAATGTCTTTGTACATGTACATAATAAAACTTAAGCTGCTGGAGGGTGGGTCCACAGTAAAACTTAAGCTGTCTACCTTCATATCTCCAGCTTAGCACATAGTAGACATTTAATAAATGTTTGATGACTTGAACCAGACCTTCAGCACATCAGATAGCCTTTACAGTAAGACACGGATGAGAATCACAAATGATAAGAAAGCATAATTGCGATGTATACCAATGAAGGGAATGCCCATATGAAGAATAATCAACTCAGTCAACATTTATTAAGAACTTACCATGTTGTAGGTACTGTGCTTTTGGCTTCAGGTATAAAAAAAGAGAAAACATTTCCTATCCTTGAGGAACTTACATTCAAGTAGGGAAATCCATTCAATTGCTAAAGCATTTTCTGAGAAACCTACTTGCCCATCCTATAGACCCATCATATGGACACTTGATCACTCAAATGATTCTCTACTTCCATCCTCACCTGCCAAAAAATGAGGAGTGAGCAAAATTGCCAATTTTCTAAAGACGTGCCCCCTTGGCCATACTGGTACACTCCACTGTGCCACCTTTTTGTGTGCTTAATGGGGGCTGAGGGGCCACCGAATCAATATAATTTTGACTCTGTAAGACTGCTACAGAAATAGTTTGATAAAGAAGTTATGAATGACCTTGACATGGAGAAGACTGAATCACAACCAGTCCGTGAGAGTCATAGATCATAGATCTAAAGCTAGAAATAACATCAGAGGTGGTCCTACCAGGTGTGGGGCCACATGTGGCCTCAAGGTTGCAGGTTTCCCACCCCTGGTAGGACCACCTCTGGTGTTACTTCTAGCTAGTCTAACCCCCTCAATTTACAAATGAGAAAATAGGAATCCATAGAGGTTAAGTGACTTGCTCAAGGTCACACAAGTAGGCAAGGAAAGAGTCAGGATATAGATTCAGATCTTGTAACTCCACTTTCAACAATTTTTCCCACTGTAGCAGGATGGGAACCATCCTTACAAAATCAGAGAATCTTTGAAGAAACTTCCAAAGATTCTCTTTATACCTCTACCAAAAACAGAACTTCAATAAAAACCCTCCTAGGCATGCAGTTGACCTTTGTTTTACACCTTAAAATACTGGAATTAATAAAGATTCAGAACTCTAAGGAAACTTGGGTAAATAAGACATTAGTTAAGCACCTACTGAATGAAAAGCACTGTTAGACAGCATGGTGAAGTTGAGAGAAAGTTAGAAGACCTAGGTTCAAATCCGCCCTCTGACCAACACAGGCTATGTTACTGGGGCAAGTCAATAAATATCTCAGTGACTCCAGACAACTCTATAAGAAGGAATTTCAGAGCAGTTGTTAATCTGCATTAATAAAAGGAGTTTATTCACCAGGGATTCCACACACCAAAAAATTACACATGGTCCCCCAAAAAGTACAATATACTGAATGGAATACTAGGGTTAGTAAAATGTGTGTATGGGTGTGTGTGTGTGGGTGGGTGGGTCGGGATGTGTGGGTGTTTGTATAAACCTTACAATTACTTTGAGACCAAGCCAAAACTCTCATTTTACCAATAAAGAAAGTGAGGCCTAGAGTAGCAACTCACTCAAAGTGACTTTCCAACAGAGGCCACATTAGGAGCCAGGTTTCCTACCTACTGGTTTTCCTACTGCCTTTCTACTGATCCTTACTTGCTCTCTAGTAAAGGATATTTTGTAGCTTCTTGGGTGACTTTTAAAGCAATAAACACACTAATAGCAATGTTTTTCCTTCAAGCTAACTTTTTACAACATAAATTTATATATTTTGTTTGAACATCAAGTATAAATCTTTTGATTGGGAAAAAAAAACCCTTGGCATAAAAAGTTTTCCTATATGTGAACCTTAGTCCCCTTTCTGCCATCTTTTCATAGAAACGGTAGCTTAGCTTTGTTTTATCAAAGAAACATTTGACTGGAAAAAAAAGGCCCAGCAGTCATCTAGCAAGAGTGATGAGATACCCTTTGACCCTGCAATAGCACTTCTAAGGCTATATCCCAAAAAGATCATACATATGGGAAAAGGACCCACATGTACAAGAATATTCATAGCAGTTCTTTTTGTGGTGGCAAAGAATTG
>NW_020954563.1:7720468-7757801 GCF_900497805.2 Vombatus ursinus
CAAAGGCCTCGTGATGGAAAATGCTATCCACATCCAAAGAAAGAACTGTGGAATTTGAATGCAGATCCAAGCATACTATTTGCTATTGTTTTTCACTTCTGTTGAGTTTTGTTTCCTCTTTCTGGTGGTTCCTCCTATTGGTTCTAATTTTTACTTACAACATCACTAATGTGAAAATATGTTTAATAGGAATGTATATATATATAGCCTACATCAGATTGTGCACCATCTTGGGGAAAGTGGTGGGGAGGAAGGGGGAGAAAATTTTTAAACTCAAAAGCACATGGAAGTGATTGTTGATAAATCAAAAAAATTAATAAAAAAAAAGAAATCACAAAAAGAAAAAAAAGTGATGAGATAACCTATGGATTCCCCACATGCATGTTGTGTTCCACACAAATCAAAAAAAGACTCCAAAGAAGGCCCCCAGCACTTTGGGTGGACAGCTATAGTGAACTTATGGACAAGCTTCTACACAGGTTGGGTAGGCATAGACAGGGTTGCAACCTTCACCACTGCAAGGAATGCCCACATAAATGAGACTCACTGGCATATTAAAGAAATACAGCTTCCAGTGCTATGGGAGGACCATTTTCTGCCATAGTGAGACTTCATCTGGAGTACTGCATCCAGTTCTGGGGACTATATTTAAGCAGAAACATCAAGAAACTGAAGCACATCCACAGTGAAAGGGACCCAGATGGGTAGGAGACTCAAGATCTTGTCATATTAGGAATTGCTTGAAGAAATTACGGATGCTTATCCCAGATAGGAGACCTGATAACTGACTTCAAAAAACTAAGAGATTGTCAAATGGAAATAAGATTAGACTAGCTCTAATTATCTCTTAGACAGAATTAGGACCAGGGAAGTTACAAGGTGACAGATTTCAGCTCAACAGAAAAAATAACTTTATAACAGAGTTGTCCAAAAAGAAGTTGCCTTTTTTAAAGGACATACTTCTGTTTCTAGTTTCTTCCTTGAGGTGATTCTACCTCACCAACACTTTTGATCCCCTAGAATTCTTTAATAAGAGGGAGAGGTGGAAGAGGTTCTTTTCAAAAGAAGTCAGACAAAACTTACACCTTCAGTTATGTTGAAGTACTACCTTGAAAATATTCAGGTTCAACCAGAAAAATGCCACATTTCAAACCGAGCTCCTTGAAATGGCTGCCTTTGCTATGAAAAAATGGGCACACCATTACAGTGTTGGTGAAACTGTGAACTGGTCTAACTCTTCTGGAAAGCAATTTGGAATTATGGTTTTAAAGGTGACTAAAGTTGTCTATACCTTTTGACTCAGAGATCCCACTACTAGGTATATATGGTAAGGAAGTCAAAGATATAAAGAAAGGTCACCTATACACCAAAGTATTCATAGCAGCACTTTTCACTTTAGTAAATAACAGGAAACAAAGTAGATAAACATCATTTGAGAAATGGTAAAAATTGTAGCATGTGAATGGAATGGAATATTACTGTGCCATAAGAAATAAATATGAAGAATTCAGAAAAGCATGAGAAGACTTACGTGAACTGGTAGAGAATGAAGTAAGCAAAATTAGGGAAACAATATACAGAACCACTAGAAAGAGCATTTCAACAATGTAAATAGAAGGAAAGAAAAAACTAATGTTATATAATAATAATGAACAAGAAGCTTAGCCCTGAAGAAGGACTGAAAAAATATATCTCCCTTTAAAAAAAAAGATGGGAAGTTGAGAGTATGTAGTGTTGTAAATACTGTAAAACTTAATGTGATGGTTCATTTTGAGGAACTGCTTTCAATCCCCTCCCCCGCAAAAAAAATGTTTTTTTAAATTTATTTGTGAGAAGGAGTAGCTTACTGGGAAAGAAAGGAAGATGAATGGATGCACTGGCATAACAGATAGAGTGCTGGACTCAAAGGGAGAAAGATTTGGGTTCAAATCCCACCTCAGAGACTTAATGGATGTATGACCTTAGGTAAGTCGCTTAACCTCTCTTGGTCTCAGTTCCTCATTTGAAAAAAGAGGGAGTTGGACTAGATGACCTCTAATGTACCTCCAAGTTTCAAATCTATGGTGCTATGATTCCGAGGACACTCATTGTAAGGGACTGTGCCCTCAAACACCTAAAACAAATTTTTTAAATGAAGACTGAAAAAACACAGACAGAAAAGTAAGTTGTATGAAGAAAGTCTGCCTTATAAAATAGGCCCAGGACACCGGCAGGACCCTCTGAGTGAGGGAGGCCACTGTTCACGTGCAAATGAGAAGGAAGCATACAAAACAGCCTCGGTGATTTCCGTGCCAGAAAACTCCTATAACAGCCATTTGTCTGCAGTTCTGGCAAAACCTAAGTCAGGCAGCAGACTCGGGGGGACATCAGACCATTCCATTCACTCTGAAAGAAGTATATCCAATTTGACATCAAACAGAGCTCGAAACCCAAACTGTTGGCTGACAAGTGAGAGGTAATAACAATTCACATTGTTGTGGTACCCAAAAGGTCTACAGAGTGTTGCCCTTCTACCAACACTGAGAGGTGGAGAGAAGTAATGCTACCCATATTTCACATGTAAAAGAAGTGGAGGCTCAGAGAGCTAAGTAGCATGTCCGTAGTCACCAGGCTATTAAGCATTAGATCTAGGATCTCAGACTCTAAGAGATAGAAGTGATAGATAAATCCCCAGTTAGCAGCATTGGAAAAGAGAAAAGAGTTAATTCTCTGTTACCTGGGCTAACAAAAGAGGAAATCAAAGGCATGGATAAGGGAATCACTGGCATGGATAATCCAAAAGTCTTTTATAGTATATCCTACTGTGCCTGGCTTTGAATGCATCTAATTTTGCTTCCTACTTCCATTTTCTTTGGCTAATAGAACCATTAGTGTGCATTTCTTAAATACATACCAGCTACTGGTAGGGGAATGTAGCCCTGAAACACTTTTAGTGAACGTCTGGGGAGAGTCAGTCTGGGATTTAGAATGTGATTTGCATAATATACAAAGTGGACAACACTCAGACACAAAATCAAGAGTGAGACTATGTTTGAGAAAGTGCCTTTTCCCTACCTTGGGGCAAGGGGGAGGGTGTGAAGGAAGCAAAGGACAACTGATTTTTTGCTCTAATGGCTAAAGAGCCTTCTGGAGTCTAATTTGATTTGGCTGCCATGTGGTGTTGTCCATTCACATCTGGACTGCCTGGCACAGACCTCAGAGAATAGAGCAGAAGGACTCAGGGAAAGTTCTCAGATTGTGATGCTACTGCAATGACCTACTTGGGATTAGAAGAGCATTACAGAATATCACTGTGTTTTATGGGTCATAAATATTGCACAGATGTTCCTTATTTACATAGACACTGCTGATTATTATTGGTACATTAGCATGCTAATATGGCTATTCCTGCATTCTAAACGGCAAGGCCAGAGACATAGTGATGTAATTAAACAAGAACTGTGCAACAAAACCAAAACTAAAAAAATCTTCCTTTTGAAATTGATATCTTTGTGTCTGATTTTATTGTATATCCTGAATTTACAACACGATGATATAACTTTTCACATAAAGCCAAGCAGTTATTGTTCTCTGCACAGATAACAGCAGTTTTCTGGTAGACTATAGAGCCTATTGACAAGTATTATACCTATAAATATAGCCTGCACATCTCCAATGATGGAGACCTCACTATCTCACTGGTTGTCTAATTCTATTGTTAGAGGGCTCAAATTGTCAGGAAGTCTTTCCTTAAGGAAACAGAAATGTTCCACTGTAATTTCCACGCTATGAAACCAGGTAAGAATGAGATGATGAATCCTGCCTCCACATGAGACAACTTCAAATACTTGAAGATAGCTATCGTGCCCTCCCTCTCCCCCACCCCGGCCCAAATCTTCTCTTTCCAAGATTAAACATCCCCAACATCTTCAACCCATCCCACTATGGTTTGTAATCTAGACCTCTTGTCATTTTGTCAGCTTCATTTAGCCTGACCATGCACTCCCTAAAATACTGTGCCCAGCACTGGACAACACTCCAGAACAGTATTTTGCCTCTGCTGCCCTGCCTGGTTGAAACTCCATGGAATAAGACACCCCTTCGTGGATAAGCTCATCACTTCTTAACTCACCACCGTGCTGCTAACTCAGACTTAATAGACTTCACCCCGCTCCATCTCCTCTTCCTTTTGTTTGGAGGAGGAATAACTCAACTCCTCCCAATGCTTTCCTTTGCAAAGGGCTGAAACTAGACTCTCAGACTCCCTCTGCTTTGCGTCTGCTGCCCTGATTGGTTTTAACTCCACAGAACAAGATGCCCCCACACACACCCCGGTGTCCTATACACACACACACACACACACACACACACACACACACACACACACAGAGCTCTCCTGACTTCCTTCAAATGTTGTCTCCTCCTTTAGACTGTAAGTTCATTGCAGGTAGGGACTGTCTTTTTATTAATTGTATCCCCAGTGCTTAGCACAATGCCCGGCACATAATAGGCACTTAATAAATGTTTATTGGATTGGAAATGGTGTCACACCAGGACAGAAGCACTAAAACACTTCCCTTTGTCTATACGTAAGGTACATTAATAAAAATGTGAAGAGCTAATTAGCATTTTGTCATCCCATGATACTACAGCTGTCCCATTAAACAATATAGAATTCCTCAAAGGCAAGTTGTAGAGCATTAGAACATGTTATCCTCAGTTTTGAAAGTGACATAAAAGCAGGTTCCCTGGCTCACTCATTGCAGGCCATGAGCCTGGCTGTTAGAAGGGGGTTCGATTGAATTCCAAAAGCATTCTGGCCCTGGTCTAGGAACTGGGGACACAAACAGTAAAATGTATCCAATATATCTCAGCACCTACCCTCGAAGGGCTTACCTTTTTAGGAGGGAAATGACACAGACACAAATAAGTATATTAAAAAATAAATACAGAAAAAGTACATTTATGGTGATGGGGAGCAGAGAAATTGACAGCTGGAGGAATCCCCAAAGGCTTCTTGTGGAAGATATCACAAGAGACAAACCTCGAATGTCAATATGGCTCTTATGAAGCAGAGGTAAGAAGGGAGTGAATTCTAACTACCCAAAGGCACAATCCTGGTAAAAATAGTGACCAGGAAAGTGAAAGGCAGGGAGCAAAGCAGTTCAATTTAACTTGACTAACATTTATTATCCAAGTGGGCCGGTAGACAGAGTACGGGGCCTGGAAATCAGGAAGACCTGATTTCAAGTTCAACTGCAGACACTTACTAGCTGTGTGATCCTGGGCAAGTCACTTAACCCTGTTTGCCTCAGTTTCCTCATCTGTAAGATGAGCTGGAGAAGGAAATGGCAAACCACTGCAGTATCTTTGCCAAGAAAACCCAGATGGGGTCACAAAGAGTCAGAGATGACTGAAATGACTAAACAACAAATGTGCAAGATAGCATGCTAGGCACACTAAGAGGTGACATCCTCGCCATTTATGTCACCTGTGTTCTATAATGCCTCCAGCAGGCTGTTCTCCCACCCAGAAGAGTCATATGTAGGACAAGTAACTGGTGCCCATTTCACAGATTTCAGGCTAAAGGGACCTTAGAGATGACTTCATCCCAGCTCCTCATTTTACAGAAAATGAAAGTGAGGTCCAGAGACAAGACTCGTCCAAGGTCACATGAGGTACTAAGTCACAGAGCCAAGATTCAAACCCAGACTTTCTTACTCCAATTTCATTGTTCTTTCCAATACCAGTCTAACTTCCTTGTGATATTTATCCTGAATCCAGATCTCCAGCTGGTAATCTTGACCGTGATCTGCTTAGCATTAAGAGACAAAAGGAGAGAGTAGAAAGGACCCTGTGCTTGGGAGGGGAAGACTTGGGTTTGATCTGCTGGTCAGACTCGGTATGACCTTGACTTGATCACTTGGCCCTCCTGAGCCTAGGCATCCTCATCTGCAGGATGAGAAGAACAACATTAACATCACTTGTCTCAGGAGGCTATTGTGAACAAAGTGCTTTGTGAACTTTAAAATACTATAGTAATAGCTAACATTTGTATAGTGCTTACTCTGGGCCAGGCACTATGCTAAGCTCTTTACAACTATTATTTCATTTGATCTTCACCATGACCCTAGGAGGTAGGTGCTATTATTATCCCCATTTTGTAGATGAGGAAACTAAGGCAGACAGCAGTTAAGTGCCCTGTCCAGGGTCACAAAGCTAGGAAGTATCTGAGGCCAGATTTGAACTTAAGTTTTCATGATTCCAGACCCAGCACTCAACCTGCCATTCGCCAGGTGTTCCAATATTATTGTCTCCGTTTTACAGTTGAGGAAAATGAAGCATACAGAGAGTAAATTACTTGCCCAGGGTCTGGGGTCAAATTTGAACTCAGGTCTTCCTGACTCTAGACCCCACATTTTATCCACTGAACCACCTTATTATTATTGGCATTCCGGTATTCTGACCGAGAAACACATTCAGATAAATTTAAACACAAGATCATCTGGTCAAAGCCCTGCATTTTACAGTTAAGGAAACTAAGGCACAGAAAAGTGAAGTTATTTATCCAAGACCACAGAAATATGGGGTAGTAAAGCCAGAATCCAATCCTCAGACTCTATTTCAGTTTTATACAATATCCCACAGCCAATAAGTTATTGTTGTTGAGTCATTTTCAGTCATATTCAATTCTTTATAACTTTATTTGGGGTTTTCTTGGCAAAGATACTGGAGTGATTTGCCATTTCCTTCTCCAACTCATTTAACAGATTAGGATAATAAGGCAAACAGGGTTAAGTGACTTGCTCAGAGTCACACAGCTAGTAAATGTCTGCGGCTGGATTTGAACTCAGATCCTCCTGACTCCAGGGCTGGAGCTCTATCCTCTGCACCATCTAGCTGCCCAAGGTCCTATAGGTAATCAGTAGCAGAGTTGGGATTGAAAACCCAGGCCTTCCAAATCCAAATTCCATGATCCTTTTAGTAACACTCAACAACTTGCATTTCTATAGTCCTTTAAGGTTTACAAGGCACTTCCCTCACAAAAATTCTGTGAAAAAGTATTATGATTCTCTGACTTAAAAGTCAAAAAACAAAAAACAAAAATACTAAGGCTTATAAAGGCTAAATGATGCATCCATGGTCACACAGATAAGAAATATTGGAGCTAGTTCTCAAACCCAAGTCCACCATCCTTCTGACGACATCCTGCTGCCATTATTCATACAACAGTGTCAAAACCGGGAAATCAGAAGATTAAATTGACCAATGGTAAGTAGTCAAAGAATCCCCTCACGGCAGGGTGCTTCCCTTTCACTAACGTCTATCTCTAGCCTAACGTCAGAATCTGTCCCATAAGTCTCAAGGCCAAAGATGAAGTGGCATTTATGAGCTCTGGGCACAACTCATTCCAGTCCTCTGTATTTCCCATAAAGTAAATCCAGACAGTGAAATTAGCCAGATGTTAGCTGCTATGCTTTCAACACACCTCTAAATGCATTACTCTAGCCATTATACAAATCTAAAGAAACAGATTAGGAATTGATTTCCTCCAAAGAACCACAACATTAAACCAATCTTGATTTCTTCCCTCCAACAAAAGAGCATCATTTGCCAAATCTTCTTCTTTCATTCAAATGACAAAGAGAAGAAAATCAAAGACTATCACAACTGTCTACTGCTCAAGAAGGAAGAAAAATGACAGTACACAATCTGGCCTGTATGAGTAAACTGATGGCCTGGAGTTTCACCATCCTTCAAGGGCCAGCTCAAATGTTGCCTCCTCCAGGAAGCCTTCATTATAGTGTGATTCAGTAGGAAGACTGAATATGCAGTCAGAGAACATGGATTTAAATCCTTGTTCTACTGCGAAGTTATGGGATACTGGGCAAGACTTTTACCCTCTCTAGACCCCAGAGAGCGGGGCTCGTCTGCAAAATGAAGGTGTTTAACTGGACAGACTCTGAGCTAATCTCTAGTTCTAAACCCAATAAACCTAAAAGAAACTTCCCCCCAACTAGAAATAAACCTTCTGAATTCTTATAAATTGTTGTATCTCTCATGTAGTTGTCATATTCCCTATTACATCTATCAGTGTATATGTCTTAACTTACCCTATCAGATTGCAAACATCTTGAGGTCAGGCTACATATTCTTGATCTCTGTATCTTCCCTAATGACCAGCATGGTGGTCTGCATGTAGCAGGTGCTCCATAGCCATGGAAAACAAGGGAGGCAGCCTGGAAAGAGCATTAGATTTGGACTAATAAAACATGAGTTTGAATACTGACTTTCTGGATGACCTCAGGCAAGGTGACTCACTGCTCTGGCCTCAACTTTCTCCGTAAAATGATGCAGATGGATGTGATGATCCTTAAGGGCCCTGTTAAGGGAGTAAGAGAGAGAAGAGGGAAAGGGAAACATGGCCCTCCCCTCAAAGTACAGCTATAATTTACAATACACCCTACCATCTGGAACCAACCTCTCCCCAATGTGATTTTTTTCTTCACATCTGCCTGTGAATTTGAGTCACAACAAAAACCCTGTGAACCTAGAGATACCAAGCTGTGAATTTTCTACCCCTTGAATACCTGTCTTAATCAATAGCAAAACAGTCTAGAAAAGATGCAAGCTCCATCTTTTAGCAGGAGTTTTCAATCTGACCAGGAAAATGACCTCAGAGCCACAGCATGGGATTAAATGGTTTGATCCCTAATAAAATGTCACGTAAACATGGTACATCCCAAGATCGCCTACTCAGACTCTCTTTTATGTTTCTCCTTACCTATTTTCCACTTCTTACTTCCCAAAATTGAGCACATACCTTTCTGCCTCCAATATTTTAGCTATTACTTTTAAGACCAGTGAAACCTCAGTCCTACAAAGCTCTCAGGGAATGAGGTATCAGAAGAGCAGAGTTTCCCAGATAGTCAAGGGCTTTCCAATCTAAACACAAAATCTTTTTTTTTTCTTTAACCATTCAGAATAGAAAACTCCTCTGCAGCAGATAACACATGTAAGTGGGCAAATCACTTAACTTCTCAGTCTCAGTTTCCTCATCTGTATGGAGATAATAAGCTGTTTATAATAACAATATTATTATTCCCTTTGGGGGATAACAATAGCACCTACCTTACAGGGTTGTAAGGATAATGTGAGTTAACATATATAAAGTATTTTATAAACCTTAAAAGCACTATATAAAAGCTAGCTATTATTATATACTTCTCTGCCTTCTTAAGCTGAATGTAAGGATATCAAATAATTAACTTTCCTGAATAACTCAGAATCATCATCATAAATAGCAATGACTACCCTGGGCTGTGAATCTATGATGTTCTCAATGGTCAGGGAGGTTTGGGAAAGTTATTTGTCCCTATTCTGAATGGCCTCAGACTTCTAGAAGAGTTGACTGTTTATGTCTGCTCTCTATAGTTTTCTGTCTTTTCCCCATTAGCCAGAAATATTCCCCCTTTTCTCACTTTTTATAAGTTGTGGGCTTGGAAATTCAATAAGTAAGCTTGTTATACCTGTGTGTAAAATACAAAGTAATAGGCTCTGAATGAGGGCCTTAACAATTTCCATGTGCAAAAAGTACATGGACTTCTAGGTGTCTATCTTGACTGCTCAGCATTCTATCTTGTTAGATTCAGCCCATCACTTCAGCCTCTCAAGATGCTTTTGGGTCCCAATTCTATCATACAATTTATTAGCTATTACTCTCTGAAAATTTGATAAGCAGATCATCTATGCCTTCTTTTTACCATATCCATTTCAGCAGAATCTGTGAATGAATATTGAATTTGCAGTCAGAGGACACAGGTTCACATCCTGCCTCTGTGAGATATATAAACAAGTCATTTCCTCTATCTATGCCTTGACTTCCTCATATGTGAAATGAGAAGATTGGTTGGACTAGATGACTAAGATCCTTTATAATCCTAAACCTCATGTTTCTATTGGATACATGGACATCATGAAATTTATAGCTAGACAGCAGGGATAATAAAGAAATGAACTATAAAAACCACGGATACTGAGGTATTTCAGAGAACTTTAACAATTGGACAAGACCTTAGTAGACATCTAGTTCAGACTCTATTTCAGGAAAGCAGTAATGATCAATATAGTGAGGGAAGTTTAGAGAGAACTGTGATCAGCATCAGCCAGGCAATTGATAGAACAGACAATCTGACTGTTTGTACAAAGGGAGAGTAAGGAATAGTCAGTGTTGGAGATGGAGATGGGGACATCACAGGGACCAGATCCACTAAGGGTACTTGGTATATGATTTTACAATTAACAGGACTGCACAACTAACAACAGCTCACATTGCTATGGAAAATTCAAGGTTTGCCAAGTACTTTCTTTACAACCACCCTGTGCAGTGGATAATGTACTTATCTACATTCCCATTTTACAGGTAGAGAACCGAGGCTCAGAGTTCCCTATGACTCCTAGCTACTAAGTGTCAAGAACCAGGCATTAGAATTCAAATTTCCTGACTCCAAGTCCAATACTCTTTCTGCTATACCACACCTGCCCTAGTACGACAGATAGGGTTCACTGAATGAACAAAGGCATATCCATTTCCCTCATGAAGGATGGAGTAGGGATGTCTTTCCCTATGAAGCTTTTGTTAAGTAGTGGTTAAGCAGCAGCATTTGGTATTTGAGCTCCCCTGAGATAAAGAGCTCTAAATAAATCAAGGGACTTTAGAGAAAAGCAGAAAATTGGTAGGAGAGATGAAAAGACTGAGGCAGGAAGAAAATGCGAAGGGATTAAACAGTATAATTTGGTGAAATGATGACTAACTGGGGCATAATAACAGGATACCAAATTGTAAAGGTATAAACACCACGGACAGGAATGAACTTTTGCATTGTACAAAGGAAAATAACAAGGAGTCAGGGGAACAAGTAAAAGAAAAGAAATGCACAATGAACATTAGGGAGAAATTCTTGGCAGCCACAGAAATGACTGGATCATAGGACTGTTCCCCAACGGAGTGGTCAAAAGCTCACCAATTACAGAACAAATTGGCTAGGTCCTGCAAGGGGTCATTTCATAGTTAGTAAGCCTTCACAGATCCTGGAGGAAAGCAACATGATGGTATTAAAAGACCCCCAAAATGGCACTCAAGGGACCTGGATTCTAGTTTGAGTTCTACAACTAATCAAGCATTCTTCAGTAAGCTTCTTCCCCTTTTGAGACCTCAGTTTACCCATCTGTAAAATAAGAGTGTTGGACTAGAAGACCCAAGTTCCTTTCAAACTGTTTAACATTCTGTAATCTATGCCTAGCTATTGAGTATGGCTACCTATGTGTGAGGAAGTATGGTACAGTAAATTGAAAGCTGGCCTCAGAGATACAAGACCCACCTTGACAAATACAGGCTGAGTGATTCTGAGCAAGTTACTTAATCTTTCAGTGCTCCCAGATGATTCTAAGACTATAAGTTGCAGAAAATTCCCTATACCAATTAAATCATAGGCCTTGTCAACCACAACTACTCTCATTCCATATTTGTGTATGTGTGTATATATGTATATGTGTATGTAAATATATATTGGAGTGGTATGTGTGTATGTGTGTATGTATATATATATATATTTGAGGGGTATGGTTGATATATATACATTATGTGTGTACGTATATACATATCCATATATATGATATATACATACGTATATATCATACCCCTAAAGTAGCTTCTATCCACTTTAAGGCAAAAAGGGTTTCAAGACATCCTTGAGGCAATCAGAGTATAGAGGTTTCGGCTTTTGTCTCAGGATTTAAGGTAACGTTAATTAATTGCACAATCATGAGGAAAAGTCATTTTCCTTTTCTGGGTCTCAGTTGCACCAGCTGTAAAATGATTTGGTTGGACTAAACAACCTCTAAAGGACTGAATAGTGCTTTTTATATCTAACACTCTATGAATCTATTATTTAACAGGAGGAAAAGATAAGGCCAGAAGGGTAGCAAGACACAAGACCCATGATGGGCTTTGAATGTAAGATTGAGGAATCTGGATTTTATTCAGTAGGCAACAGAAAGTAATTTAAAGTTTTTGATCAGGAGAATGACAACAAATCCATACATAAAGATTAACATGGCAGTAATGTGAAGAGTAGATTGGAAAGAAAGAATAGAATCAGAAAGTCCTGGTAGGAGATGGTTATAATGATTCTGGAAGATGGTCATGAGGGACTGCAAAGACATTATTTAACAAAGCCCCAACAAACATTTAAGTACCTGCTCTGTAGAACACTTGACTCAGTACAAAAGAAGATAACAAGTTTAGATAAGATTCTCTCCTAGATGACTGCAATCAACTTTCCATCAGCAGCTCAGTTTGTCACTCCTAGGAACACCACAGCCTGCTCTGGGATGAGCTGATCATTTGAAATCTCATCACCATGCAGACTGACTCAGGTTTTGATACTCAACACCTTTTCAACTCACCCTCCATTGCCTTTTTCCTCTGATTGAAGGATCATTAAACTCCTTCCAAATCCTTCCTTTATAAAGAGGACTTACAACCTTCCAAGCAACTCCATTTTCCATCAGCAGTTCTGCTCATCTTTGACTTCACAGAACACCATGCCCTCCATTGGGTACCCCCTGGCTTGGCTGCCACTCCCTACCCCTTTGCCCTCCCCTCCTTCCTTCACCCAGCTTTCCCCCCTGTTATAATTAATATATTAATTAATATTAATATTATAATAATTAATATTATATATACTATAACCATAATGAACATGATATATTATAACCATAATGAACACGATGGGAATGATTGTGTAATTAGGTAGCTCTAGTAGGAAACAGAGTCAACAAGGCTTGCTAAATTATCAGACATTAGAACTGAAGGAAAAGAGTGAAAGATAACCCCAAAGTTTCAAACACTTAGAAGGATGACAGAATATTGACAGAAATATGGAGCTCAGAAGGAATAACAGGTTGGAGGAGAGGAGAGAGATAATCTGGTGTTAGACTTATCAATTTTGAGGTGCTTACAGAACCAGGTGGACATATCCTCTAGAGCCAGAGGTTCCCAAACTTGTTTGGCTTATCACTTCCCTTTTCAAAAAAAAAATCACTCAGTGCCCACCTGGAAATCTACTTTCTTTAATCTTTTAATGTTTTTTTTAATTTGCATCATTTCAAAAAATATATAAAAATTTTAATGACGCATCTTAAATTTAATAATTTATTGTAAATTTGTGGGGTTTTTCCTGAATTGAAATTTTGATGACACAATATTGCATCATGTAACCGTATAATATCATACTATAAACAAGTCATTACACACATTACACATACCTATCGATGCATGCTGGACTTCCCAACAATGCACATCATGCTCACCTGCCAACACTTGCTTGTTAAGACCTGTTGGCTGACTTGAGCACTGATCAGTTATAACTTGTGTTTTGTGTTTATTTGGAAAATAATGTAATCACTACAACTTTCACTCTGTTACACAACAGATGAAACATGTACAAATGGTTTTTCAAATTTTTCTTCTCTTTCTTCCTTATGCTTCCATCACCCCCTTATTTTTATTCAACAACCCCCAATTGCACCTGAGGCTACTACTACCCCCCTGGATAGTTCCAGTGCCCTCCAGGGGACAGTATTGCCCCCTTTGGGAACCTATGCACCTAGAGTAGACCATTGGAAATACAGATTTAGGAGTCAGTACAGAGGTCAGAACTACAGATGTAGATTTGGAAGATATCTGCATAGAGATGACAGTTAACCCACAGAATTTTCAAGAGAAAGAATTTAACAAAAGAAAAGAAGGCCAATTACAAAACTTTGAGAAATGGGATCTGGAAGAGTCTTGTCATAAAAAAAAAGACAAGTAAGAAAATCTAGTGTCAGATGCAGAAAAAAAAAAGGTCAAGAATAATGAGAACCAAAAAAGGGTGGGGGAGGTGGGATAAATTAATTAGACAATTAGTCTGATGACCTTGAAAGGCATTTCTCTAGAATTGTGGGATGGAAGCCAGGCTACAAAAGGTGGGAAAAACTGTAAAGAAAAATGGTAAGGAAACAAAAGAGAGTATATAAACTACCAATTCTAAAAGTTTGACTGTGGTAAGGAAATAGAAAAGAGCACAGACTACTTTTTCTGGACTCTGACAAGGCAAAGAGAAGGTAAACTAGAAGACTTTCTCTTAAAGGACTTAAGACACCTGTGCATGTTTGCAGCAAGAAGGAAAAGAATCATAAAACCAGAGGTGTATATCTGGAAGAGATCTTAACAGTCACATCATTCAACCTCAGTAAAAAAGGCAAAAAAAAAAAAAATAGCAGGGCTTTCATGCTTATCAGCATAACAACAACAGCTAATGTTTCTATAGTGCTTTAAGGTTTATGAAGTGCTTTCGTCATATTTATCCTTTTTTCAGATGAAGAAATTGAATCTCAGAGATGTTAAGAAACTTGCCATGAGTCACACAGCCTATAACTGTCAAAGCTAAGACTTGAACCTAAGGCTCTTTCCATTACATTATATTAGCACTACCGTGAGATGATGAGATAAAATTAGATTATATTTAATAGAGATAAATGTAGAACCCTTCACTTAGATTCTTAAAAATCAACTGCAAAAATACAGGATGAGAGAAACATGGTTAGAGAGTAAATTCATGTAAATAAGACCTGGAGGATTGAGTGAGCTCAAGAGAGTTGCCAGTGTGAGATGGTATGACCTTTTTTAGCTGTTATCTGTCAGATTATATTAATGTGGGTAGAATGTCAAGGATGAGGGCTGTGAGGGTCCTCCTAAATTCAAAGGGAATTGTCAAGCTGGGACATGATCAGACTAGGGGAGACCCAATACATAAAACCCAAATCATATGAAAAATTGTTTGAAAGATGCTTAGCCTGAAAAGGAAATGTGGTAACAAAGATGAAGGAGAAGAGGAGAAGGAACAAGCAATTATATGGGGTCTACTATGTGTCAGACATTATGCTAAGCACTTTTTACAAATAAGAAGAAAGACATTGTTGCTATCTTCAGTTATTTATAGGTCTATCTATGATGTGGAAGCAGAATTGAACTTCTTCTACTTGATCCAGAGAGTAGAACTATGGCCAATGAATGACAGCTACAAGGAAAACAAAGTCTGGGCACAATATAAAAGACAAGCTCCTAACAAAAACTTGTCCACTAAATATGAAAAAGGAATAGGACAAATGCTGGAGAGGATATGAAAAAATAGAGACACTGATGCACAGCTGGTGGATCTATGAACTGGTCCAACATTCTGGAGAACAATTTGAAACTATGCCCAAAGGGCTATAAAACTGCATATACCCTTGGATCCAGCAATACTACTACCACATCTGTATCCCAAAGAGATCAAAGAAAAAGAAAAAATATCTATATGCACAAAAATATTTCTAGTAGCTCTTTTTGTGGTGGCAAAGAATTAGAAATTGAGGGTATGTCCATCAACTGGGGAATGGCTGAACAAGTTGTGGTATATGACTGTGATGGAATACTATTATGATTGAATGTTATAAGAAATGATGAGTAAGATCATTTCAGAAAAATCTGGAAGACTTATATGAACTGAGCAGAACCAGGAGAACATTGTACACAGTAACAACATTATAATGATGATCAACTATGAAAGATTTAGCTATTCTAGTCAATACAATGATTCTAAGACAATTCCAAAGTACTCATGATGAAAAGTACTATCTACATCCAGAGAGATAAATCTGAATGCAGACTGAAGCATACTTTTTTATTTAATTTTTCTTCTTTTATTTATTTTGCAACATTTTACAATATTGTTTTGCATGACTTCCCATGTATAACTGATAGCATATTGCTTGCCTTCTCAATGGGGGGGGCAGGGCTTGAGGGAGGGAGAGAATTTGTAACTCAAAATGTAAAAGGAAAAGATAATATTAAAATAAATTAAAATTAAACACAAAAATCATCTGTCCAAAAGTGAAATGGGATACCTCAGAAGGCAGTAACAACCCAGCTGACATTCAGTCATCAGAGATGTTCAGGAAATGGATGATGATTTCTCGTGTATCAGAGGCAGTACAGTAGAAAGAGCACTAGATTTGGAGTCAGAGAACCTACACTCAGGTCCTAACTCTGTCACTTACTACAGGCATGACTTTTGTAAAGTCACTTAACCTTTGTGGCCTCAGTTTCCTCAAGTGTAAAATGAGGATATTGGACTAGGTGGCTTCTAAAGTTCCTTCTGCCTCTAGATCTATCCTATGTTGTGGAAAGGACTCCAGGGTTTCAGGTAAGAGGTTGGATTAGATGCCCTCTGAGATCTTTTTCAACTCTCTGATTTTATTATAAACAAATTTCATTAATAAGTTATTTTTCTCCTTCTTCCAGTCCAAAACTGAAGCTGCCCAAGGAGACTAGAGCAAATGTTGATTTCTAGGGCCCCCCTATAAGACACATTGACCCTTCTCTACACAATGCTATTTATCATGTTATTTCTTTCTGATTTTTCTGATTGTTATTAATCCATGAAATCCACGTGCCTTTGTTCTTCTACAAGCCAATTTGAATCAATTTTGAAAGTAAGATTTCATGAGACACTCTAACTACTCTCTAATATCTACCCAAGGTGCTCTCTTCAAGCCCTAATATTTTAATGTGCTTAAAAAGGCTGTTAAGCTTATCTGACATGCTTTGTTTTCAATAATCCCAAAGGTACTTCCTTTTCCTTTCAGTGCTGAGAAGTCAATGCTCTTCTAAATGCTTAAATATGTCCTCTCATTCCTTAAGTTCATAAATTTAATATAAAAATACCCCTTCCCCCCCAAGGATTTTCAATATCATTTTTGTTTACTGACATTGCTACAATATTTTATGGTCACAAATAAGATACCTTGTTGATTTCCTTTGTTCCATTTGATTCCCATCAACAACACCGTGGGAGGAATGCTTAAAATTACTTCATAAATCTATTATCTTAATGGTGTAGGTACTTTCTCTACCCATACATGTAGTAACCCCTTCATGCCTTCCTAAATGTTGTTTATAAGGCTGGTCACACACACCACCACCACCACCACCCCCCCAAAAAATACAACATGGTAGACAATTTTCTAGTGGTAAGATGGGCCCATCTCCACCTTCCAGATTGTGGAACCTGTTGAGCTTACACAAAATCAGGGTCACCTCCCATACCAGGATGGGACATGAGATACAAGTGGTTGTCAGAGTTCAAAAGGACCCTAGGAATCATCTAGGTTAGCCATCACCTGAAACAATAATTCCTCTTTACAAAATATCACTTTGCCAATGGGGAAACTGAGACTTAGGGATACAAAATAACTTGCTTAATGTCGCAATGCCATTAAGTGACAGTGGCAAGACTCAAACCAAAATCTTCTACTCTAATCTCAGTGTTCTTTCTGCCATACCATGATGCCTCCCTTTAGTCACTTGAGCAACCCCTTCACAGACTCTGCAAGTTGAAAAGGACCTTTAAAAAGGCCATGTAGTCTGATCTCTCTGAAACACGAATTCTCTTCTACACCATCCTCAAGTAGCCATCCAATCTCTGCCTGAATACCTCCAAACATAAGGAAATTACTACCTCCTCAAGTCACCCAGTAGAGTATAACAATGTATCATGGGGGATAAAGTGATGAACTGGAAGTCACAAAGACCTGAGTTCAAATTCCATCTAATATTCACTGGTTATGTGATCATGGGCAAGTCACTGAATATCCCTGGGCCCCAGTTTTCTTACCTACTGCAGTGTAAGTATGGTCTGTAGTATAAATGTCAACAGGTTGTTGTAAGGCTCAAATGAGATAATATATGTAAGGAATGTTTTTGCACATTTTAAAGCATTATACAAATGCTTATTTGTCCATTCCATTTGTAAATAGTTCTATTTGCTAGCAATTTCTTCCTTATATCGAACTGAAATCTGCCCTTCTATAACTTTCACCTCTTGTCTGACTTCTGGGACCAAGAAGAAAAAAACCTAATCACTCATTCTTGAACATTTCTTTTAAGCATTTCATTGTACATATATTCCCCAGCCCCAAGTGTCTTCAACCAATCCTTATATGACACAAATTCTAAGTCCCATTCCACCTGACCACCCTCTTCTGCACAAACCACAGCTTGTCAACCAAAACTTCTGAAATGTAGCCCCCAGAACTGTGGGTCAGAGCACAATATTACTATCCCACCCCACCTTCTGAATTCCATACTTCTGTTAAGATATCTGAGAATTTGATTTTTCTTTTGCCTTTTTTTGGCTGAGAAGCTGATTTATGGAACTTCTAGTGCACACACAAAAAAAAATCTAATTCTTTTCCCACAGAGGTAGATAACTTTGTCTGTCTTGTCATCTCTTCCAAACACTGCAATGTCCACACTTTTCAAAAGAGCCACATGTTTTCCTGTTAAATCTGGCAACAGTTTATTTTTTATAGGTGCCAATTCAAGAGGTTAAGTGTGCTTACAACAGAACATTTCCTACACATTACTAGGATGTCCAAATGCATTACTGTCACTTGTAGAAGAAAATTTAATTTGGAAACTATTTTTAAAAGCAGTATCACCAACTGAGTGTTAAGCTCACAAAGCTCCCTTGTCTATACTAATTCTCACAAAGGAGAAAAGCCAAAACCTGCCTCTCAGACTGTTAGGCTTAGCAAATTCACTTTCTTTTTCTATGTTTATAATCATAGGTAGTGGTCATCAGAAACAGCCTTCTTCCCTTTCTCTGCTATGGGATTTTAACATCATCATCATCAATAAATATTTATTGAGTACCCACCATGTATTTGGCACTGCTACTGTTTCCACAGCAACACAATGTCATCCCTTATTTAAAGGGGAAGTGCTATCATCTCCTGTGATCATAGTTCATAAAGGTGACATTAATTCTACTAGAATGGATGCTATTGTTAAATTCTGTGGTAGTTACACCAAACCAAAAGAGAAAAGAAATTTGGTATGTGGGAAGAGTCCTTGCACTTGTATAAACATACCAGAATGAGTCTGCTCTTAACACAGAGGTGTGTGTGTTGCAATTGATACAGAAACAGAATTTCAGACCATCACTGGCCATTAATTGTTCTTTTATTAGAAAACATATCAAGCAAGCAAGGACATAAAATAAAGTTGCACTGTACTGCTAACAGCTCCCCAAAGGAAGGTAGAAGTGATTATTGAGTTAAATGCCTACATTGGTAACAACTGCAACATAGAGCCGTTTCTTCCACAAGATCTGTTCAGGCTGCCAAATTCCTGGTGCTAAGATTTGCTGGAAAATGAAATAATTATCCCCTCAGCCTTCTTTTCAGATCCCTCCTCTTCCATCAGGACCCCAAGCCATTATTAAAGGGTTGATAATTTAATTATTTTTCCCACCTGCAAAAATCAACTTCATATATTGGATAGTATGAAGAAAAAAAAAGTTGGGGTAAGAGCAAGTCTGTAAACAGCACAATTAGACAACATTAGTTCATCTGCTAGGTTTGGATCTCTTGGTCAACAGGTGATTGAATAGATCACAGTCCCAATTTGGAACTAAATATAAAAATCTAGGTAACTTTTACAATCCACATTTTGAAAACAAGATAGCTAAAACAGCAAGAAGAAAAAACATACAAGGAGATTTTTAATTACCACCAAACTTTTCAAGTTTTAGCTAGGATTCCTAAATAACATTAACCTGTGGTTATATTGGCTTTAGATTTTGTTCCCACAAATTCCCATTAACTTGACAAGACCGTACAATTACGTAAGTAGTGTTGGGCCAACAGATTTGTTCAATGTTCACCATTTATCTCCATCAACATATGCAGAAATTTGTTGAATGAGGGTGAAAAGACAGGAAGAAATAATCTAATCATTAAATGGGCTAGTTAGCATGACATTAGAAAGAAAACAACGCTACAAACAGAACACAGTTTCTACAAATTAGTGGTTCCTAGTAAGGCCAGAGTTTCCAATGCATTCATTTCATCAGTTAGACAATCCTTAACAACTGCAGCCCCTCAATAGTAAAGCAGCATTTGAAAACGTGAACTATCACAGATAGAACCAACAGGGACATATGGTATGAAACACAAGTCATGTTTTTCCCCAAAAAACTAGACGCCAAGCCTGCTTGCCTTCCCTGTGTGTTATGAAATAGCAAACAAAGAAAAGGTGCCGGCTGCTCTCGCACTTTTCTAAATGTTTTAACAAAAGGCTGCTGAATAAATACATTACTCAGAGGGAGGGGAAAGTTCCTTCACAGAGATGAGAAGATTTGCATTTTAATAGTTAGGGAAAGAGCACCACCCAATGGAAAACACTCAAACTGCAGCGCATTCAGCACTGGACAGCTTCCCTGAGGAACTTCCTGATTCCAGCAGAAACTCAAGGGAAAATGGAGAGAGATTTGGATTTGGTGATTCTTTGGATCTATTCCTTTATCTGGAATGTGCATGCTATAAGTGGTTTTGGGGATATGAAAACCTAGAAAATCAGGTGAAATCTAAAACACACATCTCACAGTGTCCCATGACTAAGATTCTCTTGTGGAAAGAGCCATCCTCACATTCCACAGCAAGATTTTAATGTACTGAAATGTCTCTCACTCTCTTCACATGAAATCCTTAGTAGGGAAAACACACATCCTGTAGACTTATTACCTTCAATATAGGTTGTCTCCCCTTGTTCACTAACCCTTTCTCTCCCTCCCCAAAACAAACACCTCCAAGAATCTTTCCAAGCAATAGAAATGCACAGTTTCAGTTGGCAAAAAGCCTTGATGTCATCCTCATTTTTTAAAACATTATGCCAGTTCAAGCCTAACTTGTTTCTTTTGGAGCAGTCATTTCAACTGTTTCTTGGTCTACCTCAGAAGCAGTTTGTTTTATAAGACTACATTTCCCAAAGGTTTGGGTTTTTTTTTAAGCCTTGGTAATGTATGTGCACAGCTGTTGCTTAGCAATCTAAATCCAGCCATTTCTTATTAAGTACCATTTGGTTTATCTCAACCTCTCTTTTCTGGAACTGAGCAGTTAAAATTCAACATGGTCAAGCATATTTCTCATCTATCAATACAATGGAAAGAAACTTCAACACTATTTGAAACTGGAAAAGCTCCACTACCCCCTCCTCAGTGTCTTACTCTGGGGACCATGGCATTGTTACTGTCAAATTGTTTGTGTAGCACTGAAATGATTGCTATGTCTATAGGAAACACAGAGATCAAGTACACAAAGGGCCGTATTCTGCTAGCTGCACATCAGTACAATCTTCACCAATTCAGATTTTTCCTGCTACAATATTCGTCCAATTTTATTGTTGCAACCACATTATCATTTTTCAAACTTTTCCAAAATCCAACTGAACCAGACCCAAGACAAAGTCATTTGACTGCAAAGGGTCCTGACAGAGAAGCAAAACTGTCTCAACTACCCACCACAGAACACAAAACGTTTCAAGATTGCCTGCTTTTCCTCCGAGGATAAGATTGAGGTTTGGTTGACGCTGCTCCCCCCTTTTATTTTCCCAACCGAAGAGTGGGAAATTTTGGGAATTTACGCCATTTTGACTCTCAGCTCTATATCCAAAGTTCGTCTTGTTAAGGTTTGTAAGGGGAGGGGGTGAAAAGGAAGAAAATTAATCAACGGAAGAGGATGGATATTACATTCTAATGGAAAGAAGCCTTCCAATCCAGGGGCGGGAAGACAGCCACTTGCCTGAATAGGCACCTGTCCTCTTTAAGTAATTCTAGCTATGTCTAAAGAAACTGTAAGAGGGAGGGAAAAACAGACTTGTTGCAAGGGACAGATGCCCCCAAATCTAACAACCTCAAATATTAGGCTGACAGACTTTGACAAGTGTGAAATAGACAGTCCAAATATTCCCAGCATCCGAGGAAGTTATCCAATCCCGTGACCCTCAACGGAAAGTAACTACTCCACTTTTTAAAAGGCTGACCAACTTTTGATTTAAAGGTACGAGAATGGGGATGGGGGGAGGTGGATCGCAGCTTGCACAGTCAGTCTACCGCTGTCCGGTCTCTGCCTCTTTCTCCGGTTTCAGAACAAACAGCTGCTAGCTAGGCAAGAAGCCTGGAGAACGCCATCCCTGGAGCAGAGGCTGTAACTTTGTCCCTGGAGCTCCGGAGAAGTCTCCAAAGGGAAGGAGACTCTGGGCTGACGCAAACCGCTCGAAGCTGGTTCTCAGCCTGAGCCCCCCACACAAGTGCAGGCTGCGGGTCAGTCCGCGGTCCCCGCGACTCGGAAAGAGGCTCCCTGCGGGACCTTAAGGACAAGTGGGCTCCGGGGTGGCTTCGGGAGCGCTTGGGACAAGCCGGCACTAGACGCCAGCGGGAGACCGAGCGGGGCCGACCGCGGACTGACCGGCCGGCCACGGTTCCTCCAACGGCCGTGACCGTAACACTGAGCCCGCTGCTCTGCTCTGGGGGGACGCGGACTTACAGTTCTGGCCAAGCACCCGAAAGGATCCAGGGAGGGAGGCGAGTCCCGGGACCGGCGGCAGAGCGCTGGGCGAGGCACCCAGTCCCCGACTGAAGCCAACGACCAACTCCCAGCTCCCGCCTCAACTTGGAGGCGCTTCCCAGCCCCACTCACCTGCAAAGCCCTGTCCCTCTGCTGGGTGCAACAGCTGCAGAAGGAAGACAAACGTGGCAGTCCTGGTCATGCTTTACTAGCGGGTGCATCCCCTTCCCACGGCGGCCGAACAGAAGCTGGGGCTGGGGGCGGCGGGCTGGCTAACAGCCCCGGCGGCGGCGGCTTCCTCCGCGGAGACTGAGCCCCGCGGCTCCCCGCTCTGGCGGCTGCTCTCCGGCTCTGAGGAGTAGCACCAACTGAGGGAAGGAGGGAAGTGGGGAGGGACAAGGGGGAGGGGCACCGAGCCAGGGATGGGGGGGAGCAAATGTGAGAGGGAGGGGGTGGGAAAGGAGATTTCCCCCGAGTCCTAACGCCCGCCTTTTCCTTGCCTCCGCTCCCGCACACCCCAGGCGTGCACTCGCTCCTTCCCGACTGGAGCCCGCGGAGCCGCCACAGCCGAGCTGGCTGAGCGGCTGAGCGAAGACCCCAGGAAAAGGGCTCCGGGCTTAGGAGGATGCTCAAGCTGCCTGTCCTCCCTGAGCTGCCTTAGGGGCTTACCCCGCAGAGGCTGCACTGGAGCCTTCGCTCTGGCCCAACCCCAGCCGTCTGTCTGTCAGTGCAGCCCGCTTGGCAGGTGGCTGAGGACACGGCCCAGGCGGCTGTGCAGGTACCGGGCGGGGCCCGGGGCACGGGGGCCAGACACGTGGGGAGGGGGCGCGGGGCGGGGGAAGCGGCGGAGGCAAGTGGTGGAGGGGGACAGAGAGGGGCGAGAGAGGTTGGTGGGGCACGTGGGAAAGGGGAACCTCGAGGGGAGGGGGCGCCTGAAACTCGGGGCTGTGGCCCAACGCAGACCAGCCCCCCTACACAGACACACAAACATGCCCCTGGCCCAGCCGGCTCTCCAGGAGGAATTCGAGTGTGGGAAGACCTCTGATGAGAGCAAGCTTGGGCTGACCCTGGGAATCTGGGGCTAAAATAGTCTTTTTTTCCCCATTATTCTCTTAACTCTGTTAGCTCAGGGTCCACAAACACACACACACACACACACACACACACACACACACACGTCTGCCTTACGCACCTCCCCATACCTCTTCACCACCTCCCAGACACTCACACGTATCCCCACGTCTCTTAACGCACCCCCACAGACACAAACACACCTCCTTTCACACACCTCCTCATTCCACAGGCGCCTTCCTTCACCCCCACTACATACTTCCCTCCCCATCATACTTCTCTCGCCCCCCCACCATAAAGTGTCTCCTTCTGTCCTCCCCCACTCATTTTCCTCCTCCCCCCACACACACACCCCTCTCCCTCGACCTCTCCAACGCCCCTCCTCCTCAGACACACCTCCCTCCTTCTTCACACACAGACACACCTCTCTTACTCCCCCTACATACACAGCTACACCTCCCTCCTCCCCTCCACACACACACACAGACACACCTCCTTCCTCCCCTCCACACACACACAGACACACCTCCTTCCTCCTCTCCACACACACAGACACACCTCCTTCCTTCCCCTCCACACACACTCACCTCCCTCCTTCCCCCCACACATAGACACATACCTCCATCTATCCCCATCCCATTTCCTGTCTATAGACACATACCCTCTCCACCCCACTTCTCACCCCAAATATTCCCCACCTCCCACACCTCTCTCTCTTCTACACAATCATATCTCCTCTTTGCACCCCCTCAGAATACTGCCATATCTCTCCCCCCTCCACTTTCCCCGAAGATAGTCGTCTCTCAGCCCTCACAGATACATTCCCCCCATCTCTCCCTGGGCCCCGGCAGACACCAACAGCCTACGAGCAAGCTTTGGAAACAGCTCCCTCTCCTGCCCTTCCTTTTGCTGACTATTTCTCCCTCCTAAGGAAGGAGAGTATTGTATTCTTTTCTCGTTTTGTTGTGTTTTTTTTTCCTTCACCCATCTAGGCAATGAGCCATATTGGCATCGATTTAGGGGCAGAGAAACCAAATCCGAGAGCCCAGAAGGCTGGTGGAGAAGACTTCTTTCAGATTCAAGTGATGGGGTTATTGGGTTTGTGGGGAGCTCAATTTTGAGGAAATTTCAGTGTGAGGAGGCTAGTCTTTTGAAAGTCTCTCACATGGCTTTGTTTTCAGAACCACTGATTACTTTCCTGATTGCCATCTCTCTTTGTCTCTATGTCGCATTCTTTACTTTTTCATATACTCTATCTTTGTTCTCAACAGCTCTTCAGTCTCAGTTTTTGTGCCCATTCCACCCCCAGCCACATATTCAACTCTAGCCATGGGACTCATTTTTCTGTTTGGTATAGTGTCAGAAAACTGAGGTTCCAATGTTGGCCCTCAACCATTTTAGATTGGTTTTGTGACCCAGGGCAATCCACTTACTGTCTTAGCTTCAGTTTTCTCATCTGTAAAATGGGGTTAATACATGTCCTACAGGATTATTCTGATTAAACTTCTTTTAAACCTTAAAGCCTAAGGAAATGTGTCTATGCCAAGGACTTAGTTTCTATAAAGGATTTCATCTTTTCTTTCTAGGCAAACCTGGGGTTTGCTGATGAGAGACACTCATCAGCTATATACCATAGTATCCAAGATACTTATTCCCCCAGACCTCTGCTCCTCAGCACCCCCAAGATAAAACATGGGGCATCTTTCTCCCAAACATCACAACATAGATCCCAAATCAAAGGAGGGTAGATCTAGAACTAGAAGATACTCAGAGGTCATCTAGTTCAATTCTTTTATTTATAAATGAGGAAACTGAGATCCAGATAGGTTAAATGACTTGCCCAGGATCACACAGTAAGAGGTCAGGTAGTCGAAGTCACCCAAGTAATCAAGAGGTAAAATTTGAACCCAGGTCCACTGATTCCAAAAACAGTGCTGGTTCCACAGAGCCATACTTCTTGTATCATCATGAAAGAATCCTCCCTGCCCAGGTCAGGCCACAGAATTTCTATTAGTAGAGAAAGATTAAAATGTTCAATCTGTAAAGTAGTTGGGCTTTCCTAGATTCTCCCTAGATTTCCTAGATTCTAACCAGAAACATTATCACCCCCTGGCCCTAGGGTAGAGGCCTGGTTTAGAGCAGCAAGCAGATAGGGAGCTAAAGGAGGGGAAGAATTAATGATGACTCAGGATTTAGAAATCTCTTTGCACCAGAGGTCCCCCATGTCTGGAATGGGATTCCTCCTAACCACCATTTCAGAGAATTCCCCAGCTTCCTTCAAAGCACTGTTCTAATGCTGCATCCTCCAGAAGGCCTTTCCTGGTCTCACTCCCCCCTCTCACCAGTTACTGACACACTGACACTCTCTCCCTGTTGAAATTACTTTGCATTTGTTTTTGTCCATATTGTATCCCAACCAGTAGAATATAAGCCCTCTGAAAAAGGGACTGTCTTTCTCTGTTTCTGTCTGTCTCAGTCGCTCTCTGTTTCTCTCTGTCTCTGTTCCTCTGTGTGTCTCTGTCTCTCTATATCTGTTTCTGTCTTTTTCTCTGTCTCTCTGTCCTTTACTCTATCTTTCTGTATCTGTCTCTCTGCCTTTTTCTCTGTCTCTCTGTGTGTCTCTCTGTCTCTCTCTGTCTCTTTCTCTCTATCCCTTTTTTCTCTCTGTCCTTTACTGTCTCTCTGTATCTGTCTCTTTGTCTTTTTTCTCTGTCTCTCTGTATGTCTCTGTCTCTTTTTTCTCTCTCTATCCCTTTTTTGTCTCCATACATATATACTCATGTTTATGCTTATACACATATACATATATGTATGTAACATATGTGCATGTGTGTTGGCATATATTGTATATGTGTGTTGCATACATACATATATGTGTGTGCTTATACATATACAAGTATGTGTGTGTATCCCTAATGTTTAGCATGTGGTACAAACTTCCTTTCTGAAGGAATTGAATAGAACTGGAAGAGTCCCTAGAAAGCACCTTGTCCCACGCCCCCATTTCACAGATAGAAAACAAAACACGGTGATGAAAGAACCAGCCCAAGCTCACATAGCATGTTAAAGACAGAGGCCAGATGAGAGCTCAGGTGTCCCCACTCTTCTCCATCCACCATACTTTCCATTTCACAGGGCCTCCATTTCAAGGGAGCAAAGTCTTCAGAATGCTCTCCTTGTGGGCCTGGAGGGAGTAATAGAGAAGGGAGGTTTCTAAGTCACACTTGTAACTTTTTGAGAATCTCTTGGTCTCATTCGAACTGATAGCAGTATCCCCTTTTTTTCTGGAAAAGAAAGAAAAAGGCATTTCTTACATTGGCACTTACAGCTCTCAGATCCTTCTCAAAACTGATTATTTGTGTGTGTACTCACATACTCTGGAGACTTCGCATCTGTGTTGCTGCTGGTCTGAGGAGTACACACAGTTTCTGTGATACATTGCTGAGTGTTAGCTCCAGTCAAATTCAGCAAAGGGGACCACACATTCGGGAAAGGGGCTGAACTGGAGCTAAAGCTAACCGAGTGCAATCTCCATTTCAGTGCTATAGAAAAGGAGAATGTGGGCTGGAGTTCAAAGAGGAAGATAAGCCAGGGTCCCTTCCCAGCTACCCATCCTTTCCTGGAGACTAGTTTAATCAGCCAACATCAGGATGTTTCTGCTTCCTCAGACTGGGTCAAAAACAAGTGCATTTTTAAAATAAACATTAATCATTCAGTGTTTGTGTCTTAGCGTAGCATTATGATATTAATTTGCTATTCAATTTATCAAAAGGTAGGTTTTCACAGTGCTTCTGGGTTCAGAAAATGGAGGTTCTGGTCCTCAATTTATCACTGATAAACCATTGCCATTGGAACCTTGGACAAACTCCCAACCCTCTCTAGGCCTCAGTTTCTCCATCTTCTTTTTTTTTTTTGGCTAGACAATGGGGTTAAGTGACTTGCCCAGGGTCACATAGCTAGCAAGTGTCAAGTGAATGAGGCTGGATTTGAACTCAGGTCCTCCTGACTCCAGGGCCAGTGCTCTATCCACTCCCCTACCTAGCTACCCCAGTTTCTCCATCTTCTTAACCGCAGTGTCTCCTTGTTACCTTTAGGATTAAATATCAAATGAGAGGGTTTAACTAGATTACCTCTAAATATAATAATTACTTATATTTATATAGTATTTTATGTTTGCAAAACATTTTACATGCATTATCCTAAAATTTGTTGCAACGTGGTACAGTGGGTAGTGTGAGTCAAGAAGACCTGGGTTCACATCCCACCTCTGACATTAGCTGGATGACCATGGACTACTTTTCTGAGCTTTCATTCCTTGATCTATAAAATGACAATAATACCTGTAGTATCAATTTCACAGATTTGTTGTGTCAAATAAGAATACATATAAAGCAATTTGCAAGCTTTAAGGTACTGGAGAAATTCCAGTGATTGTTATTGCACCCATTTTATAGATAAGAAAACTGAGGCTCAGAGAGGTTAAACTTGTCTGAGAGTCATACAATTAGCAATGATAAAAATCAGGACTCAAAGTCTTTCTGACTCCAAATCTCAGGCTCTTTCCACCATACCACATTGCTCTAATGTTTTATAATTCTTTGGTTACTTACTCTGTTAAACAAAACTGTGAGTCAGACTTACGAGAATTGGGGATTTTGCCTCCTAACAAGCAGATCTCCTCTGTGTAGAAATATTCAATCACCCCCGAGCCTGGAGTGTACATTTGCCTACGGTAGATGCATGTGTCTGAGAAAGCTAGAGAATGTCTGGGGCAGGGAGGGTGCTAGTAGACCTGTCTAGTCTGTATTTGTGTATAATAAGAGAATTTGGAGCGATGTAAAAAGAATGTTAATATCAGATGCCTGCTATACCTCACACAATAGGGGAAAATAACTCAAAGCCAGTTGGCATCTTAAATGCTAAATATTTGACAATAAGCCAATAGAGGGGACATCAACAGTGAGGGGACCCCTGACCAGCTGCCTGCACCCAATATCTTCCAGTCACTCCTTGTCTGCTTCCCACCCCCACAATGTTGTCAGCACATTTGGAGCAAGCTATGTGCATAAATACATATACCAGCTGTCTCTTTTAATCTGGTTGCAAGATGAAATCATTAATAGATGTCAGACACATTGGCAGCAATCTCTTATGTATCATCTTCATTAATAATTTCCTTCTTTCTGAGAAAAAAATTAGTAACAAGCAACCATCAATAATTCAGAAATACAAGTTAACCTTTATATTAGCAGAGTGACTCTTTACGTGGAGCTGAATATTCTGGAGTCAGTCACTCTGGCTTGAGCAATGTTTTATGGCAGGAATATTAATATGTATTAGTGCTGTCTATCAGGTCAGACAAATAGAAATGCATAAGAGCACACTGTAAGTATTTCTCGAACTTAACCTCTTGATCCAAGTCTATTTTTATAGAGAAAAAATTATATTACCCAATGATCTATCCCTCTCCGAAACCAAGACTTTCAAAAGGAGGCTCTGGCCTTATAAAGGAGAACCAAATTGAGGTGGACCCAATCAGAGCCACTGGGCCTGCTGAGACTCCACTATGTTGTAGCTGAATTCTTCCTGTAGCATCACATAGCAGGAGCAGACGAAGAAAAAAAGCAGCATCTCACAGAGATTTGGAACAAAGATTATTTCAGGAAGGGGAGAGTGTGTTGGGTGGGGGGGGGAGAGAAGGAAGGAAGAGACATTAAAATTGCCTGGAAGGAGATACAGAGTCTGTGACTTATAAAGTGGGAAAACGGATAGTGATTAAGGAATAGGGACTGGGTCCCTAGTCTGAGCGTGATTCTACTCTCAAATTTTATGGCTAGAAAAGTCTGACCAATGTATCTCTAGTCAAAAAGGATTTTTTAAAACTCCTCAGAATCCACTAATGAAGGGAGGCATTTCACCTGCCCAAACTCCGGAGAGCAGAGGGTTCTACAGGAGGCACAACTGATGATTGAAAAAATGCCGGCGCTGTGCCTAGGAGTTTAGCAAATAAAACACAATGCCTCAGATTCCCTGAACTTAATGCTAAGACTAACCCAGGAAGACTTGGGTTCTAGTCCCCTGCTCTGCTATACAAAGTAGCTATATAAACTTGAGCATTTCTTCTCTCCCAGACTCCGTTGCTCCCTCTGTACAATGAAGGGGTTGGATGAAATTCTCTTCAAGGTCCCTTCCAGTTCTGATGCTCTGTGATTCTGAAAAGCCCAACAGTTCTTACTGTAGCACTAAACAGGGATAATCTTTGCATTTTTTTGCCTCGTAGTAGCTTGATTATTAACTGTTGGATAGTCCCTGAAAACAGGGCATCTAAGTAACACAGTGTATAGAGCACTGGGTCTGGAGTCAAAAAGACCTGAGTTCAAATCTAGCCTTAGACACTTATTAGATGTGTGACCTTGGGCAGGTCACTTAAGCCTGTATGCCTCAGTTTGCTCATCTGTAAAATGAGCTAAAGAAGGAAATGGCAAAGAAATCCCAAATGGGGTCAAGAAGAGTTGTACACAATGGAAAAAAATGACTAAAAAAATATCCTGAAAGCCCTCATAGTATCTTGTTCTGTCTGCTCTGATCATACTCCATGGAGCAGATTATATCCAGTGTGACAAACTACATTTTAGGAAGGATATTGGTCAGCTGGAGTGTGCCTAAAGGGAAGAGACCAGGGTGGTGAAGAGAGTGGCGACTAGGTCATACAAAGCTTAACTGAAGAAGCTAGAGACACCCTACAAAAAAGACTTGTTTTTGTTGTTTTGTAACAGAATGGTGGGTACCTTCTGGGCATTTCCAATTACTGTAGATCCTCAGGCACTAAAAATGTGAGGAACTAACCTACTGTATCATGAGGTCATGTGAATTAATCCCTGAAACTTGAAGATGATACAAATACAGAGTGTCCCAAGAGAAGTGCAGACCATCAGAATCAGAAGGGATCTGGCCAGGAGAGAAACTGAAGCCCAGGAAGAAACAGCTTCTTCAAGGTAACACAGCTGACAAAAGTGTCAGAGCTAAAATTTGAACCCATGTCTTCTGACTCCAAACCACACCCTCTCTATGCACCCAGCTAGCAGTATTTATCTCAGATGTATATAAAAATTTGTACCAGAAGTATACATATGTGTATAGTGTTTGTTTGTTTTCTTTTTAATGTTTGAGCTTTCCCTCATTCTAGAAAACTCAAGCTAACTTACATGCCAGTAAGTGCTTAGTAAATGTTTGCTTATGATAGGGATGAAATGGGATGATGTGTTAATGAATTATTTATTTACTCCTAGAGTTAATTAACAAAATCCAGACCTTGATTATGTCATAAGTGAAAACGTGATGATCCTCTTGAGTGTTCACCGGACATTAATCCCTGTTACAAAACCAGCATAATAGATGAATTCAGCTTCTACGCAGAAGGTAAGGACTGGGACAAATCCTGGTTGGAGCTCAAGGCTTAAATAATAGGGGGCAATTACAATTTAGGGTTTCTAGTGAATAAATAAATGAAGAACTTATTACATGCTTACTATATACAAAGCACTGTACTAAGTACTGAGGATAGAAATGAGAGGAAGGGTAAGGGAACAAACATTTATTAAGCAAATACTATATACTTGACAGTGTGCTAAGTGCATTACAAATAGTATTTTATTTTATCCTCACAACAATCCTGAAAGGTAAGTTAGTGAGAGAGATAGATGTTAAATAACTTACCTAGGGTCACAGAGCTATTAGGTGTCTGAGGCCAGATTTGAACTTGCCTAAGCCAGTGGCAAAGTGGATATAATACTGGACCTCAAGTCAGGAAGACTCCTTTTCCTGAATTCAAATCTGGCCTCAGACACTTACTAGCTGTGTGACCCTGGCCAAGTCACTAAACCCTGCTTGCCTCAGTTTCCTCCTCTGTAAAAGGAGCTAGAGAAAGAAATGGCAAACCACTCTAGTACCTCTGCCAAGAAAATCCCGAATGGGGTCACAAAGAGTCAGAACAACTGATAACTACTGAACAACAAGAAGATCACATAGACCCCCATCCAGTGTACCAATAGACAATAAAACCATAACAAACCATAAAACCATAACAAAAGTAGCCAAACATTTCATTAGGACAAAATGTTGTTGTTGTACAATAAGTAAATAATAGAGAAAACCTCTATCTACCACCAGCACCACAGATGAAGGGATAAAATTTCCCACCAACTCCCATCTCTGTGAGCAGGGCACTGAAACACTCCCTTGAACAACTCAAGCGCTGTGGTGATTATACCATAGCTGGACAGCCTCCCCTGGTTCTATATCTGGACAACTGCTATGCCCTGTAAGTTCTTGCTTCTACCTCTCATAGCTCCTTTGGTATGCCTCTGGGGCTCTCCTTGCTGCTGGTACTCCCCTCTGACACTAGACATCTTCAACTGAAGCTCTGCCCTCTCCTGTTACTGTGTGCCTCCAAAGCTACCACTGGCCACTCCTCCAATGGACTGCTGCTGCCATCTTCTGGAGCTGTTACCTACTGATGAAGCTTCCACCAGGAGACTAACCCAAGTCAACAACTCATCACCAATGAACACATTTTCACTTCTTCTGTTAGGAAGCCTTGGGATATATGAAGGGGCAGCATCAAAGCCTTTGGCTAGCAAATTTTTTTTCCTTCTTTGATTCATGTCCTCACCCCACACTCCCCCAAAATAGGAATTCACTCAGTCATAGGATCATAGATTTGGAGCTAGAAAGTACCTAATAAACCATCTAACCAACCTCCTCCTTATAGATGAGGAAACTGAGACTTCAAGATATTAAGTGAGTCATCCAAGGTCACATAATTAGTAAGTGACAAAAGCAGACCTCACTCCTAATTTGACTAGGGCAAGTACATTCTTTTCAATGCCCATCGTGCTCCTCACAGCTAGCCCCCATGCCTTGTGAATTGCCTTAAAGAGGCACTTAGTAACACTGGATGAGGAGGGACTGGAATGGATGAGCTTTGCCCTGAATTCCTACCCTTACACCAAAGGTCCCTGTCTCCCTTCTATATACTTCTCGTGTTTTCTGTTAGTTTTTACCCCACTTACATCTTGTAAATATTTAAGCAAAAAAGAAAAACCCCATGAAAATATATTCACTTATTCAATCATTCATTCAGCAGATAGTATGCAGCTGTTATATGTAAGGGCTCGTGTTGGATATCATTCATAGAGAAATAATAAATGGTCCCTCCCTCCAAGGAGCTCACAATCTAGTAAACTGGTTTCTCACCCTTATGTCAGAGGAGCTCAGGGTATGTACTTTGATTGTCCTAAGACTGTTACACTTCAGTGCAAAACAACCATGCTCTAAATCAAATAAGATATGTTCAAGTTGTAAAATCACCACATCCATAACAATAAAGATAATGGTAAGGATGAGACTAAAGAAATCAGGTCCATTTCTTTCAAAGCAGGGCTTATACTGGGAATCAGGAAGAGGAGTTCAAATTCTGCTTCAGACATTTCCTACTTGTGTGACCCTGAGCAAGCCACTTCACCTCTGTCTGCTTCAGTTTCCTCATCTGCAAAATGGAGATAATAACAGCACCTACTCCACTGGGTTTTTGTGAGGATCAAATGATATAACAGATGAAAAACATTTTGCAAACTATAAAGTACTATACAAATACTAGTTATTGCTGTTACCCTATTTATAGCATACATGACAAGGGGTCATCCAGCCTTTGCTTGAACATCTAAATTGAAGGGGATCCCAATACTTCCTGAGGTGGTTAATTCTACTTTTGGACAACTCCAATTGTAAGGGAAGAGAAGGAAGGAGGGAGGAAAGGGTGAGAAGGGAGGGAGGGAGAAAGAAAGGGAAGAAGGAAAGAAGAGAGGGAGATGGAGGGGGGGAGAAACACTGAGGGAGGAAGGGAGGGGGAGGGAAAAAAGGGAGAGGAAAGGAGAGAGGAGAGAGAGATGGATGGAGGGAGGGAGGGAAGGGGAGGGAAAGAGAGGGGGAGGAAAGGAGAGGGGAGAGAGAGAGATGGAAGGAAGGAGGGGGAGAGATGGAGGAAGGGAGGGGGAGAGATGGAGGGAAGAGGGAGAGAAACATTGAAGGAGGGAGGAGGAGATGGAGGGAGGGAGGGGGAAAGAAACATTGAAGGAGGGAGGGAAAGAGAGAGGGAGGGGAGAGAGATATGGAGAGAGAAGGAGAGAGAGGGAGGGAGAGAAGGGAGAGAAACACTGGGGGAGAGAGAGAGAGGGAGATTGAGATTGAGAGCTTCCACCCATTTTTCATAGTTCTGCCTCCTGGGACCAAAAAGAACAAGTCTGACAACAGTTAAAATACTTCGTTATCCTGTCTCCTATGAAGTTCTGTTTTCTACAGACAGAACATCTCATCTCAATCTTCCCATGGCATATTCCGCAGTCCTCTCTCACAACATCCTCCTTGCTCTCTTCTGGGTGATTTCCAGCTTGCCACTGTCCTGGCGCTCAGGATCGAACACATGACTCCAGCTGTGTCCTTACCAGGGCAGATTCCAGCTGGATCATTCCTTCCCTCATTCTCTTAAATTCAGCCCAGCTTTTTTGGTTGCCATCTCACACTGTTGATTCATTGAACTTACAATCCACTTAAACCTCCAGATCTTTTTTATATCAACTGTTGCTAAAGTAATCACTGTGAGACCTGTGGAATGAGTCATCTATCCCCAGTGTTAAATCCCCAGTTGGTAAATGTTTAACAACTGGTTCTCTAACAAAAAAAAAAGGTAGATTCAACACTTTTAAGTTTAATCTACATTATTAATGTTTTCTCCATCACTTTATTAAGTCTAGACAATCAACAAAACAGTAAGTCAAGATCTGATTTGAAGCAAATGTCCATTTCTGAAGTATAAAAGCTCACACTGTTTGAGCTGGCTCCAGAAAATCCTTCTCTGACCCTAACCTAGAGTACACACAAAAATCACTGAAACCACAGTTTTGATGCTGGTTAAACAATGATATTCTGTTTCTAAAAAAGGAGGCAGTCAATAGCAAAAGGTAATTTGAGACTCTGAAAATGTCATCCAGGGCAGATCTTCATAGCTTTCTAAGCTCTGGAACCCAACTACATTTTCACCTCTTGGCGAAAATGAGCATATTTGCTGTTAAAGAGAAGGACAGGAAATCAAGCCACTAGAAATGAGAGGTTTGATCATTATAATGAAGAGGAAAAATAAAAGATAAATATATACATATACATACACACACATATATATAATATATATTTGTATATTACATAAATGTGATACATAAAATATGTCTGTGTTATATGTAACATTTATACATCTATGAAACCTATATAATATATACTATATATATTTTATATAACTTATATATATGTATAGATACATATAAATATACTTACACATATATACATATAAATAAACTGCCTCTCCTCGATCAGAGGTTCTTAACCTTTCTTGTCATGGACCCCTTTGATAGTCTGGTGAAGTCTCTGGACCCCTTATCGGAATCATGTTCTTTTTTTTTTAAGAGGCAATTAGGGTTAAATGACATGCTCAGCATCAAACAGCTACAGAATCATGTTCTCATAGGAAACTAATCATATTGAAAGAAAGATGGTTTGTTTGTTTTGTTTTTTTTCCATCTCAGTTCATAAATCCCCTGAAATGTGTCTATAGTCTATGGATGCCAGGTTAAGAATCCCTGTCCTAGAGTGTTCTCTCACTTCCTGCCTGCCTGCCCAGGTCCTACCTAAACCTTCCAAGCCTCACTCAAGTCCACCCTTCTTCCATAATGCTTCCTCTGATTCCTTCCTCCATTATAGATCTGTTAGTTCTCCTTAATCTCCCCTTTTCTGACCTTTTATAGTACTTAGATATTATTACCACATAGTGTAGTCTTTACTACATCCTGGCTTATGTTTTTCAGTGTTATTTTATATCTCCTTTCCGTAGTGGGATTATAGGTTCCTCAAACAAACTATTCAGTTCAAAACACATTTATCAAGTGCCTAACATTCAAGACCCTGTTCCCAGACCTGAAGATCTCAAAGACACCTCCATGGACCCTGACCTCAAAAGTCTCACAGATTAATGAAGGGAGAAGACAAATATATGAAATACCTATGATACAAGGGATAATGAAGGCAGAGACCATATTTTATGTGTCCCCTGTATCACTCGGGGTCTGGCACAGAAGCTACACTGTAGCTGTGCAAAAGTACCCCATGGATGATAAGTTCAAGCTTCCAGGAACACTTTGCTATCTGTGACTTTACTTGGTCAGAAAGAGTAGAGGGAGTTCTCCAGTTCAGGTTTACATGGTAGAGATTAGATCAACATCTGCAAAGAAGACAGGATCAAAGGCCTTCTAACAATCAATCAACAAATATTTATTAAGTGCCTACAGTGTGCCAGGAGCTTGTGCTAAATGCTGAGGATACAAAGACAAAGATACACTTCAAACATCTTGAGGAAAACCACAAACCATACACATTTCCTGACCTGTTCAGGCAGGTTAACTCCTAGAGAAAGTCTGGCCCAAACAGAAGCCGAGATGTGTTAGAATGTAAAAAGTATGGGGCCGAGAGTTGATACATGGCTTCTGGTCTTGCCCTGCCTTACTTCATTGCCCCTCTCTGAACAGTCGTTTCCCATCTAGCCCTAATGTTACATCTGCATCCCAAGAGACTCTGGGTTACTGATTAATAAGGAATATTCTTTTGCCAGAGAAATGTTGCATGGTGAAAATTCCAGGTTCTGGTAAGTAGTCTATATTATGCATTCGATCCGTGAGGGGCACTGTCTCTCAAAGATTCCTCAGAGCCTCCATAATAGCAAATGCAAAGTCCTAAATTTGGATTTTTAAATCAATGTTACCCATATGTAACCTTGTCATCCAGAGGTATATATCTCGAAGTACACAGTGACTTCTAATTAAGAAAGCTTCACTTGGGGCTTGGGGTGGAGCGAAGGAGTGGAAAGGGATGCTTGGGCCTCTCCTAAAACTCTCAACCCCTTTTCTTTCTTAAATCCCTACACCCTACCTTCTCTCTTCCTTTACCAAACACCTCCCTCTCTCACATCCATGGCAGAAATTCACAGATGTGTGTTTGTGTTATCCAGCAACCCTGCAGCGAAGTCAACAGAATAAAAACCAGTTCTTTAAATTACAGAAAGCTGCATCTGTTCAGGAAATATTTCACCACTATCTTAAAAGAAGATATTTAACCCAAAATGATCAAGACTGGCTTCAGTCCTCAGCACTTCATTCATGGCTCCCATTGCACTCAGTGGGCACTACAATGGATTACTCAGAGCACATTTAGACCAAAGATTTCAGCTTTTCTCTGCCCTAAACTATTGCTCTAAATAGTTCATTAGCATGACAGTCCAGGCTGTTCATTTCTATCTAAGCCACACGCATGTCAAATAAAAAATGTTGATAAATCATTATTTCTACAAGCTAAAAAGAAACAGTTAATAACAAAACCATAGAATGTGAACGAGTTTCTAGAAATGAATGTGAGGTACAATTTCAGAATGCTAGAACATAGAAATTGCTGTCTGGGAGCAAACCAATGATCCATCTTATTGGGAAGGTTTTTTCTAGCATGGCTGAGTGTGTTGAGGGGTAGGGGGGCTGGAGGGCAGTGTTTTGATGGAGAATAAGCATGCATACAGAATTGTGATTCTGTATTTTGAGGCCTAAGGTATTATAGGACCATGGTCCCAATCATCTAAAGTCTAAAAATTAAGAGCTTGATTTAATTCAGCAAGCATTTATTAGGTGACTACTATGTGTTA
>NW_020954563.1:7757903-7771507 GCF_900497805.2 Vombatus ursinus
AAGGAAGGAAGGAAGGAAGGAAGGAAGAAAGAAAGAGAAAGGAAGAAAGAAAGAGAAAGGAAGGAAGGAAGAAAGAAAGAAGGCAAGAAAGGGAAGGAAGGAAAGAGGGAAAGAAAGAAAGAGAAAGAAAACAAGAAAGAAAGAAAAAGAAGAGTTGTTGCCCTCAGGAAGTTTCCTTTTTACTGAGGAGAAATAACACATATATGCAAAATAACTACAGTTCTTTGGGAGGGAAGTTTTAAGAAGCAGAGGGAATCAGGAAAGGTGTGCATAGGAGGTAGCCCTTGAAGTGGGGCCTTGAAGGGACAGAGCAGAAGTGAGAAGGAAATTCATTCTAAACATGGGATGGAATGTCACAGTTGGAGAACAGTATGCAGTACATTTGGCTGGACTGTAGAGCATGTGGGAAGTAAAGTGACATCAGTCTGGCAAGATATTCTAGACATACGTTCCCAAAGTAGGTGATACCACACCTTTGGGGTGCTGGACTGATCCAGGGGGCAGTAGTAGCCTCAGGTGCAATTGGAGCATGTTGAATAAAAAGAAGAAAAGAGAAGACAATTTTGAAAAACCATTTGTACATGTTTCATCTGGTGTGTAACAGAGTTAAAGTCAGAGTGATTACATTATTTTCTAAATAAACGCACAAAATCCAAGTTATAACTAGTCAGTGGTCAAGTCTGCTGACAGGTCTTTACAAGCAAGTGTTGGCATGTGAGCATGTCACACATGGTGGAGAAATCCAGCATGCATTAGCAGGAAATGTGCGTATAATGACTTGTTTGCAATATAATTCTATAAGGTTACATTATGCAATATTGCATCATCAAAATTTCAATGCAGGGGAAAGAACACAAATTTATAATAAGTTATTAAATTTAAGATATCATTTTTTTCTTTTTTTTTAAGGCAATTGGGGTTAAGTGACTTGCCCAAGGTCACACAGCTAGTAAGTGTCAAGTGTTTGGTCTGAGGATGGATTTGAACCCAGGTCCTCCTGACTTTGGGGCCTGTGCTCTATCCACCTAGCTGCTCCAAGGTGTCATTTTTTTAAAAACATATTTTACATTCTTTTGAAATGACACAAATTTTTTAAAAAGTTAAAGGGTTAAAGAAAGTAGATTTCCAGGGGGTGCTGAGTAATTTTTTTAAAGGGCCAGTAGGCCAAATAAGTTTGGGAAACTCTGTTCTAGAGCCATCAAAGGGCTTTAAATGCCAGACTGAGGAGTGTCTATTTTATCCTGAAGGCCATAGAGAGCCACTGAAATTTGTAAAGCCTGGGAGTAATATTGTCAGACCTATATTAATATAATTATAACCTCCAAAATGTTCATTTAGTGCCTCCCCCCCGACACACACATTTTTTTTGAACTTTGAAGAATCTCCTAGGCCTTTTAAAATCTCTCTTCTTTGCTAATATTAGAATATCTGCTAAACAAAGATCATAGAATATAGAACGTTAGAGGTGGAAGACACCTAGAGATCATGTGGCCCAAACCTCTCATTCCACTGGCATGTCCCAGAAGCCTCGCTCTGAAACAAAATCCAACATCAGTGGTATTCTGCTACCTGTAACACAGATTGCTCCCTAATGGGAGAGTGCTGAGCCAAGTCCTCCAGTCCTGTGGATCCGACACCAAGAAAGAACAGAGATACCATTAAGAAAGACCAGAAGGGGCAGCTAGGAGGTGCAGTGGATAGAGCTCCAGCCTTGGAGTCAGGAGAACCTGAGTTCAAATACAGCCTCAGACACTCAACACTCACTAGCTGTGTGATCCTGGGCAAGTCCCTTAACCCCGATTACCTCACCAAAAAAAAAAAAGAAAGAAAGAGAGAAAGAAAGACCAGAATCCTCTTCCACTAATGGTTTTTTGTGAGTTGTGACACCTAAAAAGTCAACCTAGTGATGAGCCTCTCCGAACATCTAATCTTCACTCCTGACTTCTCCTAAGCTCAAGATGGCATGCAGAACATCCCCACCTCAGTGTCCCACTGGCACCTTGAACCTATGTGCAAAATGGAATTCAATCTTTTTTAGACAGGCAGAAGCAATGTGTTCAAAAGAAGCAGTTGAACTTTGAAGTCAGAAGATCTTGGATTTAAACCCCAGCTATAGGTGAGAGCTATATGTGTGGAATCTAACATATACTGTCAGACTCAGATGAATGAATGAATAAGCATTTATTAAGCTCTTTGTAGGTACAAAGTAATATGCTAAGTTCTGGGAATGCAAATAGAAAATCAGAGAGTCCTTGGTCTCAAGGAGCTCACATTCTAATGTGGGAAACAACATACACAGGAATTTTCAGCTGCAAATCAGATGGAAAGTCCCATGGTCCTCAGGGCACAGTGGCAAAGCAGATGGTAATACCTCTTTAATGTAGTTTTCACTAATAAAAACTTAATCTGTTTCTGGTGTTGAACCATCTGACCATGCCAAGGACTCTGGTGGCAGGTAGTTTTACTGAACTACTTTTCTTTATTTTTCTTATTCTTTGTTATAGGGAGTGACTTAATGAGGAGGGGAGGAGGAGCCTTTTCAGAAGTGAAGGTGACAGGGCTAGGTGGCACAGTGGATAGAGCACCAGCCCTGAAGTCAGGAGGACCTGAGTTCAAATATGGCCTCAGACCAAACACTTAACACTTACTAGCTGTGTGACCCTGGGCAAGTCACTTAACCCCAATTGCCTAAAAAGAAAAAAAAAGAAAGAAAAAAGAAGTGAAGGTGATATAAATGGAAAAAATAACCAAAGGAATGTTTTTACCTTCAAAATAAATAATACATTCCAGATCTAATGCTTACTAGTACATCTAAGTCATTTTTTTTTCCTTTCTGAGCCTGTTTCCCCATCTATAAATGGCGATCATACTGGTACGACCCATCTCACAGGTTTGTTATGAGGAAAATGCTTTATAAAACCTTGGAATGCCATATAAGTGTGAGCTATTGTTATCATTAATATTATGGAAGCCTATCCCAATGTCTCAGCAAGGCACGAAAACAGTTCTAGGCTTTCTAAGTCTGTGCCAGCTGAGTGAAAGCTCTGGCAGATTCTACCATGTTGTAATGTGTCTGTCATTTAAGGATTGTCCCAAGTTCAGAAGGGGTCATTGCCAAAAGGTCATTAATTTTTTTGGCCACAGCAACCCATGGAGGCTGTCTTCAGATCATGGTCATCATCCGAGTCAGCGAAGGGAAGGAATCTACCAACCAAATCACAGATCCTTATTGTAATAAGACATGATGCTGCCCCAGTCCTAGACCAGGGCCAGACTTTCCTTCTTTTATTTCTTTCAATTTTTAGAAAGAGGTATTTATTTCATTTTATTTTTTTATTTTTTGTTTTTGGGGGGGGGTTTGGGGGGGGGGGGCTAGGCAATGGGGTTAAGTGACTTGCCCAGGGTCACACAGCTAGGAAGTATTATGTGTCTGAGGCTGGATTTGAACTCAGGTCCTCCTGAATCCAGGGCCGGTGATCTATCCAGTGCGCCACCTAGCTGCCCCAAGAGGTATTTATTTTAAAGATATAGCAAGAACAAAAGTAAAAACATCTCCCTTCCCATACCTGAGAGTACTGTTCTCCCACCTCAGTTTCTGGAGAGAGTGGAGTCAAATTAAGCTCAGCTTTTTCATGGTATGGCAGCTAGCGGATAGAGCACCAGACCTGGAGTCAGGAAGACCTTAGTTCAAATCCAACCTCAGTCACTTAATAGCTATGTGAGCCTTAAATCGTTGCTTGTACCTTTCTTTTTGCCAGGCTATTTACACAACCTGGGCAAGTCATTTAACCCTAATTGCCTCAGTTTCCTCATCTGCAAAATGAGCTGGAGAAGGAAATAGCAAACCGTTCTAGTATCTTTGCCAAAAAGCCTCCAAATGGGGTCACAAAGAATCAGACACCACTGAAACAACTGAATAATAACAACAGTCTTCATGGTATTGGTCCCACCAAGTTCATGTCTGAATACAACAAGATTTGTCTATCCCAAAGATTTCTTGGTTCTATAGGCATCGGTGCTGAACCCACTGTAACATCTAGCACGGATTCAAACTCTGAAAATCCTGGCCTTAGAATGTTGTCTAGGCTCCTAGAGCCCCAATCTCCTAGCCTTTCAAAACCCACAAGGTGAAAGCCTCCAGATTGATCCCCTTCACCTAAATGGAAAAAGATTAAAAAAACGAGGCAAGGACCAATGCCCATTTTCACCAAGCCACATGTGAAGGCCCAAGGCCTCTCCCTTATAGCATTATCTTTCACCCAAAATCATTAGCAAAGGAGTCAAAACAAGAGAAAGTCACTGAAGAGAAGCTTTTTTCTTTATTTAAACAATAACAATTTACATAGATTTGTTTTTAATGTTGAAAAAAAGCATCCGCATGGGGATGATTCTCAGATCTTTTCATGTCCTATGAACACCTAGAACTCAGCAGGTCCAAAGCTGAACTCTTCCTCATCAAACCTTCTCCTCCTAATTCTTATTTCCATTAATTGTCCCAGTCATCTAGACTAGAAACCTTATTCACATTTTTAATCACTACATCTCCCTTGCCACCCACACCCCCCATAGCCAAGCCCTCACCAAGTCCTATTGATCATAAATCTGCATTCCAATATTCCTGACTTCCATTCTCTCCCTTTCTTTCCCATGGCTCCCACCCTGTCTTGGTACCCCTCTCATCTAGATTGCTACAACAGCTTCTCCATCTACAGCAGAGAGATTATAAGGACAGCAAAGTATGGTGGATTTGAAGTCAGAAGATCTGGATTAGAAACATTAACACTGTGTGTGACCTTGACCCAGTAATTTTACCAATCGTGGGCTCCAAGTTCCTCATCCATAAAATGAAGAGGGTTGAGCTATGTGGTGTTAGAGGTCCCTCTCTGCTCTAAATCCTATAATGCAGTCTTTCCTTCTCCAATTAATCCTACAAAGTCTGGTTATCAGTCTTACCCAATGCACAAATCCAGTGACTCTCCCATTTGTTGAATATCCTTCCAAATAACAAAACAAGACAATTGAAAGCAAATGCTGTAAAATGATAATGATCAAACTTGGCCCCAAAGAAGAGATCTGAGAAGGTACCTTATCCCTTCTTTGCAGCTGTAGGGGATTATGGGTATGGAATGCTGTAAACAACCTAAGACTTTCTCATGTATTGGTTAGTCTATCAGAACATTTCCCCTTTTTTTAAAAAATTCTTTGTTATGATGGAGAGCTCTCTGAGAGGTTGGAGGAAAGCATTGAGAAACATAGATGATGTAAAAACAAAAATATCAATAAAATATACTTCTCCCCCCAAAAAGAAAATCCTTCAATATGTCATCATTGCCTGTCAAATAAAATTCAGATAGTTTAGTTCAGTATTAATCTAGTTCCAATCTATTTTACCAGTCTTTTCTCATACCATTATCCTTCAAGTACTCTGCACTCCTGCCAAACCAGCCTACTTGCCATTCCCGAAGCACATCTGACTCTTTACTGCCCCTGTGCTCACTCTACTCCTTGTCCCTGGAATGTCCTCCTTGTCCCCTCTACCCACTCCCATCTCTTAACTGTTGACAATCTATTCATTCTTCAGAGCTGGGCCATCTCCAGTTGTACTGATCGATATCTGGCCACTGGACCTAGATGGCTCCTGAGGAGAAAGTGAGGCTGGTAGCTTTGTACAGCCCTCCTTCACTTAAATCCAATTCATTTGCAAGTCATGGAGTCACCTTCCTGATGCCATGATCTTCTTAAAAAAGGAAGGACACACCACATATACATTCTTCAGACCAAAATCCAATACCACCTCCTCCATAAAGACTTCCTTCATCCCAGCCCCAGCCAAAAGTGATCCTTTCACTTCCTGAGAATACTCACTTTGTAGCTTCCTCACATACTTACCATATCTTTGAGCATTTTCATCTCCTTCCTAAATCACCATCACCCTAAGGGAGGGGGCTATTCAGGTCTGTGTTATTCAGGTTTGGGTTCTCCCCTGCAGTGAAAGCCAGGCACATACAACACAGCAGACACTCGATAAGCATCGGCTGAATTGAACTTGAAGAAATGCTGGTGTTTTATCAATATTATGGAATATAAGTGAACTTAATGCTGGGACTTGGCAATCTCTTAATAACCAATTTCCTCCAGTTTTTGTGGGACTCACAAAACAATCTGAAACTGACAAAGTAACTAAATATTTCTTTACCAATAATAATAATAATAGTTTTTCCTTCTTCTCCCCCTCCCTCTCACTCCTCTTACATGAATTTATTTTCCATCTGAAAGCCAATCTCTCTGGTTATTAGATATTCTCCCCACTGTCACTATCAGTAAATTATTAAACAGCTGACCAGGTTTTGTTTTAAAATGATTCTCTTATGAAGCTCGGTGATATATTTGCCATGAATACTGAATGATTCAGCGGCCTCTGAGGACACATGAATGATTCCTATTTACTACCTTTAGCAAAATGCCTGTGTAATTAGCAGTAGGATTTTGACTTGAATCACAGGAACTGGGGGTATTTCCAGCTCATTTGCATAGAGTGTGCCTTTATCCAGTAAACTTCTGATGGGTGCATCAATTTGAGTTGCCAGGATATGTGATTTGCCTTAAATTGTTGCTTGTACCTTTCTTTTTGCTAGACTACTTACACAACCTCAATCTGAATGCAATTGTCCCTTGTTTTATGGAAAGGAAAAAAAAACCACTGAATTCCAACAGCTAGCTGTAAACAGAAATCCTGGTGTCCCATGCTCTTCCATTCCTTGCTGAAAGAAAAAATGTGATGCAATGGAAAGAGCACTGCTTTTGGAGTCGGAGGACCATAGTTTGGATGTCATCCCATCCCATTACTTACACGTGTGTGACCTGGGGCAAGTCTCTACTTCTGTGCCCTTCACCTCCTCATCTGTAAAACAAGGTTATTGGCTGAGGAGGCCTCTAAGGTTCCTTCCGGCTTTATATCTATGTTACCATTTGTGGACAATTTTGGTAGACTTTGTAGTAGTTTACTATCAACTGTTAATTGGCAGGTAGGTGGTTAAGTCACGTAACCCTGTTTGTCTCAGTTTCCTCATCTGTAAAATGAGCTGGAGAAGGAAATGGCAAACTGCTTCAGTATCTCTGACAAGAAAACCCCAAAGTGGGGTCACAAAGAGCCGGACATGAGCAAAATAACTAAACAACAACAAAAATGGTGATAATAATGGTGCCCATCTCCCAAGATTTTGTAAGGATCAAATTAGATGATATTTGTAAAAAGTGCTTAGCACAATGCCTTGCACATAGTAGATGCTATATAAATGCTTATCCCCACCCCCATAAAAAGACCATGGACAAATCCCTAGGGTACTTCACTAGACAATCTCCTACCAGTTGATATACACTCATGAAGAATGACTACTCTTGGGGTCTAGTCATTCAACCAGTCCTAAATCCTAACTGTACTATTATCTAGCCCATATCTCTCCATTTTATTCTCTCATCCAACCCTTGTGGACATGTCAAATAAAATCTAGGTAAACTGTAACTACTGGGTTTCCTTAATCTGTGGTTTTTAAGTATAAAGTGTTTTCATAAAATTTAAAGAGCTATAGAAATGGAATCCATCATCATTGTGATGAATGTCTATTTTCTGGGATTCCTCTTTCTAGACCACTCCAACCCAGTCCAGACAAATATTCTGATGCATGCAGGCATTAGATACGATTCTCAGTGTTGCAGCTGCCAAACAGTGATCCATCGGCAGGCTCTCTGTGACAGAGAATTGATCTTCCAGGTCAGGATGCAAACCTCTATTTACAGAGGGCGCACTCAGAATATGCCCTCTTAGTAGTTACCTGCGAGGCCCATGGATGATAGAGCAGCCTCAGTGACAGCTCTTGTCAATGAGTTTGTTGTAGCAAAAAATGGAGACCAGCAGCTCTGAGTGACCAATGGCATTGCTGACATCTCCAAATGGATTCCATTGTACTGTATCTTTCCTGTGACTGTCATCCCAACCGTATGTTTTAACCCCAACTGTCAACTGTTTGATATCTCTGAGTCCTTTCCTGGTCCAAATACCTCCACCGAATAGCTTAAAACCAAGGCAAGAATTTACTTGGCAACCTGGTCATCAGCCACCTACTCTTTTCTTTTAAACTATATGGTTTGGATTTTTTTTTTTCATTTTGTTTCTTGTCCACGGGAGTGATCTCAGTATCATGGGGTTGGTGAAGTCCAAGTCTTTTAACACCCCATATTTTGTGGAGTTACACACAAGATAGAGGCTTTTTCAGCAAACTGTCTCTATGATTCATTGTGTGCTTACAAATGGAAAATATATTTCTTAAAAAAATTTTTTAAGAACTTAAACCAACATGGAAGGAAATAATCCTAAAATGTAAGTAGGAAAATTTTTTAGAAGTTTAATATTATATTTACTTTGTTATTAGTCCCTTTTTACAGTAATCTTTTCACTTGCAATTGGAGATACAGAAAATGAGAATTTGAGAAACCAAAGATCGGATCAGAGATGAGATGAGTTGCCAATGTTGGCCCAAAGAGAGATGTTTTCAAAATATAAATGTATTTTTCCTCTAGCAAGGTTTGCCATTTTTATTCATAACTTGGAGGAATTAAAAATATCCTGCTTGGTTTCTACTTACCCCTGGTAGAACTTGTCAGAAGTGTTTCAGGATCAACCAGGAGACGGAAATAGGACAGAAAATGTCACATGCAGGAAGGTCTTTGAAATTTCGAATGTTTGGGCCATAACAGGTATACTGAGCACTGTGGAGACTCAGCCAAATAGCTCTGGTAAGGAAGTCTGGAAAAAAACTAAAATATCACAGAGGCAGCGAGGTACAGCAGAAGAAGAGCTCCCCTGTGTATCAGTAGCTTGGGTTCTCGTCTTAGCCTTGCTACTGACAAGTTCGTTGACCAGCCACCTCTCTGGGCCTTAGTTTTTTGACCTGGAAAATGGAGGCATTGGATTGAAAGATGTTTGAAGTTCTTTCTCATTCTAATATTCTGTACTTCTATGAATCCTTATTCCGTGAGACATCTTGAAGGAAACAGCTTCCAGACCTTAGGTTTATTGCCTGCTCCCACAGATATCTCTGAAAAAGCCCTTTACCCCCTCCAGAGAAATAATTTCCATGGGATCATAGGATTTTTTTGTTTGGAAGGGACTGACAGAATACATCTAGTCATATGATTATAGGATCCTACCCAGGGATGTACTTATCCCGTAGAAGGGACTTCAGAGGCCACTTAATCCAACATTCTCATTTTAAAAATGGGAAACTGAGGTCCAGGGATGTTAAGTGACTTGGAAAAGGTCACCTAGCTAACAAGCAGCGGAGCCAGGATAGAACACAGACCTTCCAACTCCAAATTGAGAGCTCTTCCCACTATACCAGATGAGCTCATCTTTAGCACTTTAAGGTTTACAAAATACTCTCCTTTGTGATATACCTTTTGATGCTCACAGCAACCCTCAAAGAAGATAATTTGAGTACTCCTGCTGTCACTATCCCCATTTCATAGAAGGGGAAACTGAAACTCACTTGCTCAAGATCACATGACTCGTAAATGGTAGAGCCAGGATGGGCATCAAGATCTTCTGCCTCCAAATCTAGGGTCCTTTCTTCTATACCACCTTAACATGGGATCTTGAAGCATTTCCACAAACTGGAATTCACACTCCAAATCTGGGGCTTTTTCTACTTCAACCCAACCTCTGAAGTCCTTTCCATCTGCAAGGTTGTATAATTCTAATTCTAGCTCTACCACTAACTCTGTTTATCCTAAATACCAATTACTTCCTCCCTAAGGGCATCACTTGCTTCCTTTATAAAGTGAGAGGATTGGAGTAGGTGATCTCTAAGAGTCCTCCCTGTTCTACAAATTCAATGACTCTCTTTCTGTACTATAAAAATTCCTCCATTTTCCAATAGTTAAGATCAGTTTGGGGTAGCTTGCATATTGGAAAGGAAAGAGACCTATATCATAGGATCCAGGGTGACTAGACATTAAACTCTTTGACCCACAACATACCCTGGGCCTTCCTTGTGTTCTCTTAAAACCACAGGGTGTTGAAGGGTTTGAGCCATTTTCCACTAGATCACTGCATAATCTGACATCAGAGGGAACATCCCTCCTCTCAGGTCAGGGCTGGAATGGATCTTAAAGGTCAGCAAATCAAACCCTCCCGATCTGTAGATGAAGAAGCTGAGACTCAGCCAGAGATAGGAGGAAACTTGACTGAAGTTACATAAAGAATTAGCAACAAAGGTGAGACTCAAACTTAGATCTTCCTCCCTGGCCAACAAGAGGCCCTTGTGTGCACTTTTCCCAGGAATAATGAGAAAGTTAGTCCTTGTTGAACTGGGACTATAAAAATTCAGTGGAAAACTCTAGCTGATTCTAACTTGACTCGTAGCTTTCACTTGCCCACACCGGCCTTTATGGGACAAAGAGGTCTGGACCATAAACTGTTCATTAGAAGTGACCTTAGGGAACATCTGGTCCAATCAAGGGTCAGGCTTCTAGCAGCCTTTTTTACATCAGGAGTTAGGATGGTGTAAATGACCAACCCAACACAAGTAATTTTGTTGTTGTTCAGTCATTTTAGTCGTGTCTAACTCTTTGCCAGGAACCAGGGTAAGCTTGTGACCCCATTTGGGGTTTTCTTGGGAAAGATACTGGAGTAGTTTGCCATTTCCCAGATGCCCTAGCTAACACAAGTAAATGGGGTTATAAAAAAGAGGTTTACTTAGCTTGTAAGATTAAAACCATCAAACACAGGGAAAGGATATATGTTGGAAGGTCTGGTTACAGTTCAGCACCAATACCTTCCTTTGTCTCTCTCTTTCTCCTCAGAGAGGACACCTGAGTGCTGACAAATGCCACCAGCAAAAAGTATAAAATCGAATAGTGGATAGAGCTCCAGCCTTGGACTCAGGAAGACTTGAGTTCAAATCCAGCCTCAGACACTTGATACTTAGTAGCTGTGTGACCCTGGGCAAGTCACTTAACCCCAACTGCCTCGCCAAAAAAAAAAAAAATTTTTAAAAAAAGAAATTCAAAACCAATCTTAAAAAAAGTAGAAAACCCCTCAGATCTGAGAAGGTAGAAAGTTGCCTCGATGGAGGTTTTTAACAGAGTCACAAGGATGTCAGGGACCAGGGTAAGCTTTCTACTACACATGAGACAAGGAAACCTTTATGTTTTAGCTACCCATGTGGGAAAGGGCCACTGTCCATCAACATCTCCCAGTTCTCAGTGGCTCATGGTCCAATCTACTCTACAGGCTAAGGACTGCTCTCCCCCTTTGAGATTCTATCCACAGTATAGCCTAGACACTTCCCCTTTGTGATCCTCTCTGCTCTCTACAGTCTGCTCCTCACTATGTGGTGTATAGGCTTGTCCCTAGCCTACCATGCCCTCATTTTACAAAGAAGAAAATCAAAGCCTAGAGAAGGGAAGGCACTTACTCAGAATTGCTCCATCAATCAATGGCAAAGTTGGAACTTGAACCCAGGGATCCTAACTCTTGGTCCAGCATTCTCTCCATTCTACCCCACCATCTACAATAAGGCCATTGACTTCTCTGACCCTCAGACTCATTTATTTCTGGATATGAAGATGGGTATGCCTCCCCTAAAATATATACACACGCGCCCTTTGAATTCTTCATACCAGGGCCACCTGTCTCCCTTCTTATAATGTGACACATCACAAAATGTTAGGGATCTTAGAACTTCCTCACCCACCCAACCCAGTCAATTGTACAGCAGATAAAACTGAAACATGAAGTGATTTGTCACAGAACAATAGGGAGTCAGAACAATACATAGAAAAGGACATTAACTTTGGAGTCAGAGGACCTGAACTTGAATCTTGATTTTGCTACTTACTATTTGAATGACATTAAGCAGGTCACTACACATCTCTGGACTTCGGTTTCCTTCTTTGCCAAATGAGAAGATTTGGACTGGTTGTTCTCCATGGGACCTTCCTGCTCTAAAGATTCAGTGATTCTGCTAAGTCCATATCCCAAAAGGATCAAAAAAAAAGTTAAAAGGACATTTTTGTACAAAATTTGTACAAAAATAATTTCAGCAGTTCTTTTTGTGGTAGCTAAGAATTGGAAATCAAGGGGATGCCCATCAGTTGGGGAATGGCTAAACAAGCTGTGGTATATTATTGTGATGTTATTGTGCTGTAAGAAATGACCAGCAGGATGATTTCAGAAAAACCTGGAAAGACTTCCATGAACTGATGCAAAGTGAAGTGAGCAGAACCAGGAGAATGTTGTACACAGTAACAGCAATACTGTATAATGATCAACTGTGAATGACTTAGCTATTCTCAGCAACACAGTGATCCAAGACAATCCCAAAGGACACATGATGAAGCATGCTATCTGCCTCCAGAGAAAGAACTAGTATTGTCTTAATACAGACTGAAACATGCTATTTTTCACTTTCTTTTTCTTTCTTTCTTCCTTTCTCTCACTCTCTTCTTTCATTTGAGTCTTCTTATACAAAATGACTAATATGGAAATGCTCTACATGATTGTACATGTATAACCCATATTATTAGATTGCTTACCACTTCAAGGAGGGGGAGGGAGAGGGGAAAGAGGGATATAATTTGGAACTTAAAACTTTTTTTAAATGTTAAGAAAATTGTTTTAATGACACATAATTTGGGGAAAATAAAATATTAAAAAATTAAAAATAAAGATTCAGTTATTCTGATTCAAAAAAACTGGTTTTCCTCACTGAAAATGGCTAAAAGTGATTTGAGGTAGGTCACTACTGTGAAGGGAAAAGGGCATATAGGAGAAACATCACAGGGGAGGGATGCTAATGAATACTAGAAACAAGAATCAACCCTGGTTCCTTGGATTCCAGGTTCAGGGCTCTTTCTACTGAACCGCCTACCTTACCATCTGTCTAGGAAATCTCTCTTGATGAAGCAGCAAAACTCACATAAAACTGATTTCTGAAACTCACAGCAAGGAGAAGTCAGCATTACCCAACCCTGGTTTTGTAACTGCTACAATTTTCATTGTCCTTTCTCTGGCCTCGAACTGGCAAGAGGCAGCATCCCTTCATCACTGACTAGGGGTGTGACTTCTTTCCCTCTCCACTCTGTGGATGCAGGGTTGGGGCAGGAGAAGAAAAGGAGATCAGGCTCATCAAAATTAAAACACACATCAATCCAAAAACAATTTCAGTTTTATTGTCTCTAACCTGGTTCTGCTTGGTGTATGCCAGTTGGCACCCTACCAAAATCATTTTCTTGCTCCATAAAGCCAAAAAATATATCTATCAACAACAATTCTCCACAAGGCCATAGCACAATCTGGCATTGGAGAGAACGTTTACCTATCAACTGAAAACTTTCAACAAAGGAGATTTGATAAACAGCCCTGTTGCCACATAAGTCTCAAATCTTAATATGTCAGTACTGGAAGAGACCTTAAGGGTCAGCTAATCTTATCCCCCTCAATTTATAGATGAAAAGAATGAAACCCAGTCAGGGACAGGAATTATCTTGACTAAAGTTACCCAAAAAAATTAGCAATAGAGATTGAACTGGAACTCAGTTCTCCT